>NC_092792.1:4500000-4605000 GCF_047496795.1 Chiloscyllium punctatum | reverse complement strand
AGTCTTAATTTGGTGGTAGCGAATGTAATGGAAAGGGTGCTGAGGTATAGGAATTATGAGTGTCGGGAAAGACACTGCTTGATTAGGAACAGCCAGCACGGTTTTGTGAGGGATAGGTCTTGCCTTACAAGTCTTATTGAATTCTTTGAGGAGGTGACCAAGCACGTGGATGATGGTAGAGCAGTGGATGTAGTTTACATGGATTTTAATAAGGCATTTGATAAGGTTCCTCATGGTAGGCTTATGCGGAAAGTCAGGAGGCATGGGATAGAGGGAAATTTGGCCAGTTGTATAGAAAACTGGCTAACCGGTCGAAGTCAGAGAGTGTTGGTAGCTGGTAAATATTCAGCCTGGAGCCAAGTTACAAGTGGAGTTCCGCAAAGTTCAGTTCTCGATCCTCTGCTGTTTGTAATTTTTATTAATGACTTGGAAGAAGCAGTCGAAGGATGGGTCAGTAAATTTGCAGATGATACGAAGATTGGTGGAATTTTGGACAGTGAGGAGGGCTGTTGTCGGCTGCAAAGGAACTTAGATATGATGCAGAGCTGGGCTGAGGAGTGGCAGATGGAGTTCAACGCTGGCAAGTATGAGGTTGTCCATTTTGGAAGGAAAAATAAGAATGCGGAATACAGGGTTAACGGTAGGGTTCTTAGGAAGGTGAAGGAGCAGAGGGATCTTGGGGTCTATGTTCATAGATCTTTGAAAGTTGCCAGTCAGGTGGATAGAGCTTGTAAGAAGGCCTATGGTGTATTCGCGTTCATTAGCAGAGGGATTGAATTCAAGAGTTGTGAAGTGATGTTGCAGCTGTTCAGGACCTTGGTTAGGCCAAATTTGGAGTACTGTGTGCACTTCTGGTCGCCTCACTTTAGCGAAGATGTGGAAGCTTTGGAGAGGGTGCAGAGAAGATTTACAAGGATGTGGCCTGGAATGGAGAATAGGTTGTACGAGGATAGGTTGAGAGTGCTAGTCCTTTTCTCGTTGGAAGGGCGAAGGATGAGAGGTGACTTGATACAGGTTTATGAGATGATCAGGGGAATAGATAGAGTAGATAGTCAGCAACCTTTTCCCCGGGTACAACAGAGTGTTACAAGGGGACATAAATTTACGGTGAAGAGTGGAAGGTATGGAGGGATGTCAGGGGTAGGTTCTTTACCCAGAGTGTGATGGGGGCATGGAATGTGCTGCCTGTGTGAGTGGCAGAGTCAGAATCATTGGTGACCTTTAAGCGGCAATTGGATAGGTGCATGGATAGGTGCGTAAGCTCGGACAAATGTTCGGCACAACATTGTGGGCCGAAGGGCCTGTTCTGTCCTGTATTGTTCTATGTTCTATGTTTCCTCGTCTTAGCGGAACACGTCGCAACTTCTAAGTTTAAATTCTCCCTCTTTCTCTCTCCTTTTCTATGCACAATTTTTTGCGCTCTCTTTCTATCTATGTCTTTGTTCAGCTAAGAACCTCCTGTCGCTTTGTTTCTTTTCCTCTGTCTTTTTCTTCTCTCTCCTTCTCATTCTTATCTCTCTCCGTTCTCAGCTCAGACCTCTTTCTCTCTTTCTCTTCTCCTCCCTCGCTCTTTCTTCTCTCTATCTTTCTCCAGCTATTTATCTTCGAACTCTATATTCCCCAATTGTAATTTATTTTTTTCTAACTCGACCGCACCCGCCTTTTTATCTAATGCACCGAACTGCTTGAGTAATTCCCGAAAATTTCACATTCACTTCTGTCCATTGTTCAACCAATTCCATCTTCTTTGCTACATCGAAAGGTCATGTAGTTTGATTTCCATCTCAATTTTCCTGGTAAACCTGGAATTCATCATCAAACACCAGAACCACTTGAGCAATTGTGAAAGCCATTTCTTTCACTTTTTATTAAACCAACAACAAATTAACCGAAATCAAATTAATTGGCTCACCCACGTTTTATTTAAAGATCCAGGACGGATTCTCAGTTGGAAAGTGGTTACATCCTTTGGGAGCTGACCTGCTCAAAACTGTCCTATTCTCAGTTTTTTTTTAAAAAGTGAACCTATCCAAATCCTGGTCCCGCTCCCCAACTCTGTTACGACATGGGTTTTTCCTTCTGCTGACATATATCAAATAAGCAGAAAACTTCACCTTACCTCATAATCCGTGAAATTATGAGTCACAGAGAATTGCACAAATTGCTTTATTAAAAAAAGATCTTCAACTCCAAAAGAGCTGATTAATCCACATTTTTCAACAAATGTACACCTCCTTTCTCATCAGGATTTATCTACATCGCACTCTGAAAAAATCCACTGATATGATAAAGCCTCCACCAAATTTAAGTCAAATCAATTTTCAAAACCAGGTTTCGCCTTTGAGTGTTGTTCACCCTGTCTGTGATTATACCATGGGTCATCGTTGCTCTTTTCCTGCAAATATATTTGACATGAACATGTTTTCTTTTTGAGACAGAGTCTGTGGGAAGCCTTTCGCGAGTAGTACGTGCTCGTTGTCTCCCGCTAACTGTTCAAAACGGCAGCTTGTTATGCCTGAAACAATTGGATCGTCTTATTGTTTTAATTGTGAGAAACAGTAAAACCGAATTTTGCTTGTGTTTTTGCATTTTGGGGCATAATTTAAACTGATTGGTTGATTTGGAATTTTAGTGTAAACGCCGCAGAACCTGAGTTAAAGCTCAAATGTTACATTTTCAAATTCACCAGTCCAACCTGCTGCCTGAAGTCAGTTGCATGACAGGCTTGCCAGCTTTTCAAATTTCCCTGACTCTTTCAGGTACAGCTCATTCCTTCAACTAAAAAGTACTGCAATCTGGAGAGAGACTATCATTTAAAACACTCTATCTCAACCGTATCTTTACCTAATGAATCATCTCAGCAACAGGAGACCGAAGACTACACAGGGAGATCTGCTGCTGATAGAAGACAGAGGGCAATGACGACAGTCACGGTTTGGTTTTGAAAGTTAATTTGATGTCAAATTAATAGAGGTATTTATTCGATCAACATATTATTGTAATGTTGGAGGTAGATAACAGATATTTCAAGAAAGGAGGTAATGAAACGAAAATAGTTATTGAATAAAGTTCAAATTAAGCATTAAAGAATAAAATTAATATTTTTGAATAGTAGGATTTGGGGTCTTCTCTGGCACTCACACATTCACAGATTACATTGTGAGTTGAATCTTTATGAGTGCTTTTTTTCATAATCAGAAGAGTTCACTGCCGTGTCACAATAAAAGTCTTCGCTCCAGCAAGATCTGCGAACATTAACTCACTCCGTTCCACTCGCAACGTACTGTGATCTCCTCCTGGCCCTATTCCTGCAGGAGAACCCGTTGACTCTATCACCACTCTTTGGCCGCAGCAAGTGCTTGCGCCTATGGTCAATTATATTCACTGACCAACGGCCTGTGGACTCATCCCTATTCTTTTCACCCAGCAATTTGCAGCGATCGAATCCCAACTCCATTTTCCTTTCCAAAAACTGTGAAAACATCTCCAGGATATTCTCCCAGCAACATCTTGTGGACAAAATCATACACTATTCCCTTCGCAAAAGCCTGGGATCTTATACCAACTTTCTTTCCTTTGCAACAGCCCGTGAACGAAGTCCTACTCTGTTCCCCGAAAAACGGCCTGTGAATACATCAACCTTGCTCTCATCGCAACATTCTGTGAACCCATTTCTGGAATGTTCTCTGGATAACGGACTGGGAATAATTTCCTATTCTGTCACCGAGCGATGGCTTGCGAACCCATCCCCTTCTTTTTTTTCTCCCAGCAACAGCCGGTTGATCTACCTCAACTCCGTTCCACTAGCAACAGCCTGTGAATCCATCACAACACTTTTATTTCCTAACAGCTGTCTTAGGTCCTATTCTGGTGTTCTCCTTGCAAAGGTCTGTGAACCCGTTCCTGCTCAGGCAACTCAGCAATGGCCTGTTAAACTACTTCAAACCCGTTCTCCCGGCAACAACCTGTGAACCCATCACCTCTCTGCCTCCCTAACCCTAACTTATGAACACATCCATACCCTGCTCTCGCAGCAATGAACTCTCAACCAATCCCAACTCTATTCACCCAGCAACTGCCTGTGCACTCATCTCTACTTTATTTTTCTAGCAGCGGCCTAAGAACCATCCCCACTGTATTCTCCCAGAAATGCCATGTGAACCAATCTCCAATGTACTCCCCTCGCAGCAATTTTTGACTCCCTTGACGCTTTGTATCATGAGCAACAGCCTGTGATCTCATTCTCAGTCTATTTCATCACAGTGGTGCGTGAACGCATTCCAGCACTGTTCCCCTGCAAAGACCCATGATGCCATCTCCACCCTGTTCGCCTAGTGATGGCCTATGAGCATATCCCCACATTTTTCCATTAAAAATGGACTGTGAACCCACCCCAGCTCTGGTCTTAGAAACGACCTGATAACCTATCGCACCCTGTTTCCATAGCAAGAACCTGTAAACCAAGCCCCGCTCTTTTCGCCAAGCAACTGCCATTGAACACATCACAACATTTATTCCTAGCTACAGGCTGCGAACCCAAACCAACCCAAATCTGCTCTATTATTAACAGCCTATGAATCCAACCCCAACCAGTTCACCTGGCGATTTTCTGTGTACCCCTCTTTACTCTGTTCTACTATAAACGGTCTGTGACAATACCTTCAGTCTCTTGTTTGTTGAACATACTGTGAACCCATCCGTTTTTATTTTCCCCTCAACAGACTGGGAAACCATCCACTCTCTGTGTTCCTAGCAACGGCCGGTGAATCCATCCATGCTCTGTTTCCCTTGGACCAGCCAAACAACACATCCTTTCTCGGTTCTTCTTGCAATGCTGTTCTACTTCTGGCAACAACGTGTGACTCTAACCGCAGTCTCTTCCTCTTGCAACGGTTTGAACCCATTTCCACTGTTGTTCTCCTACCAACGATCTGTGATGCATATTCATTCCGTTCTGCGAGCGACGGACAGTGAATCCCCGCTCTGTAACACGAGCAAATGCGTATGATCCTATTCCCACTCTGTTCTCCCAGCAACTACCTGTGAAGGAACCCATACATTGTTCTGCAAAAAGAGTCGTGTGAAACCAGCCCGAGTGTACTCTCCGAGAAACGACCAGATAACCTATCTCAACTCTGTTACCCTAGCAAGAGCTCCTGAAATCATCCCCATTCTCTTCTCCAGGCAACAGCTTGTTTTTAGCATTTTTGTTGTTTGATACTGCCCTGTGTACCCATTCCAAGACCTTTCCCCCCAGCAATTCCCTGTGAACACATTACAACTCTGTTCTCCTTGCAACGGCCTGTGAATCCATCACCAGCCTGGCGTCCAAACAACATCCTGTAAAGGCTTCCACACACTCTTCCCCAATAAAGGCCTATAAATCCATTCCGACTCTGTTGTCCTAGCACCGGACTCTGAACCCAACCTGAATCTATTCTCCTAGCAATCACCTGTGAGCAAATCTCCACGCTGTTCTACCTTCAAAGTACTGTGAATCCATATGCTCAAAGATGCTTGTCAACGTCTCTCAAATCTGTTCTATACCTTTTCTGATTTCCGAGCAAAGGCTTGTTGGCCGATCCTCGCTCTGTTCCCTGAACAATGGCTCGTGAACACATCCCCATATATTTTCCTCGAACAGTGGGCTGTGAACCCATGCCTACGCTCTTCTCCCAGAAACTCCCACTGACCCAATCCTCGTTCTGTTCCCAATTCAACAGCCTGTTCACCTACGTTAAACCTGATCTCCCAGCAAGGACCTGTGAACTAATTTCCAATCTATTCTACTAGCAACGGCCTTCGAACCCATCCTAACTTTGGTTTCGTCGCAAAGATATGTCATCGCAAATCCACTCTGTCGTCAAAAATGCCCTGTGAACGCATCTCCACTCTCAACGTTTTATAACCCTGTGCCCGTTCTGGTTACCTAGAAACGGCCTGTGACCCATCCCAACGCTGCTCTCCAAGCAACTGTCTGTGATCCTATCCCCAAAGTGTTTCCGGAACAACGGCCTATGACAACATCCCGCCTCTGTTCCCTTAGCTACAGCCCATGAAGCTATTCGCAACTTGTTCTCCCAGCTAGGGTCTGTGAACAAGTTCTCAATCTTTTCTCCGAGCAATGGCTTGTTACTCTCTCCCATTTGATTTCCCCAGTAACTGTCTATGGACCATTCCCTACTCTGTCCACCTCAGAGGTGACTGTTTTTCTCCTGTGATTTTTTTCTCAGTCCTGTTGATTAACCTCAGTTCTGTTGAATTCGCAACAGTTTGTGACCGTTTTCCGGCTCTGGTCTACCAGTAAGGGCGTGTGTGCCCGTCGCAATTCAATTCCCCTCGCAACAACATGTAAATCAGGAAGTTCCTGTTCCCCTCGCAAGTAAGAATGAGTGTGACTGCGAGCCTAGAAAGTGAGTGAGCTGTGGTGAGAGAGGATGAAGCAGAATGGGGTGAGGTGTATGAGACCAGACGATAAAGCAAGGAGTCAAAGGTGAAAACCCAAATCTTGAGCTTGCGCTCCGGTCGCCTCCAGTTGTCTGAGGACCAGGAGGTGCAACTCAGTCTGTCGCTCTCCAGCTCAGCTTCTTCAGCGCAACGACGAAAACAATATAGTTGACACTTAGACCTTTAATCGAACTTTTTTATTAATTACAAATTAATTGCAAAATCAGTGAGGTGGTTCAAATTCACTGACTGCTGGGTTGAAACAAATATTGGGATGTGTTTCCATAACCCCTATGGGATAAATTTGGAGAATCCAACACTACCCACAGTTTGTTGCCATGGCAACACAATGCTTCATTGCTGAAACATTGAACTGCTAGGGGAAAATCCTGGATGAAATTTTTAATGGGAGAATTTCATCAACTGATGAATTTGGGTCAACGGATATTTCAGCACCCTCTTCAGTTGCTGTCTGAACTTAGTCTGCGTTATGGCATAAATAGCTGTGTTTGTGCAGCAACTGAGGAGCTGCAGCGTGAAACCGAGCCGCAGCAAAAACCAATATGGATGTATTATCTTATACCACAAATACCACAGCCGTCTCCATATAACAAACGTCATTAACGGAGACCATAGCAGGATGAAATTGGCCGAGATTACAAAGAGTAACATAACAGATTTTTTTCGATTTTGCATTTCTTTGTCACAATGTGCTTCCTTTTTGGTTTGTTCCCAGAGTCTCTGCTACTTACCAAAATATATCTGACGGTGAAATCATTGAGCAACAGAATCAGGATAAATGGAATAACAGGGGTTAGAAAATGGTGAAGAAACTCAATTGAGATCCAGACACGAGAATAAAAAACATATCTTGGAACTCTACAAAACCAGGGAGAGTTCCCAAGCCAATACTCATCCAAAAGCATAAAATACCAGAAAATGCTCTTTAAACAACTTAGCACGGTCACTGTTCCCAGAACCGCTGTCGCCGTTTTCTCACTGCAAAATTTGCTTTTCATTTGCTGGCAAAAAATGGTCACAAATCGATCAAAAGTGAAAGTTACAGTGCACCAAACAGAACAGTCAGTGGCTACGTAAAGTAGGACAGCGTGGTTATTACACACGGGGATGGACTTCACGAAATAAAACTGTTCATAATAAACAATGGGAATGTGTCTGAAAATCAGGTCGAATATAATGACCAGTAGATCTGTCACTGCCATGGCCCGCAGGTTACGACTGGCACACGGAGAAAATCCACAATTTTACAAAGCAGCACGTAGATCGCCAGGACGTTAACTGTGATGGAGGAAAACATATAAATCATTCATGAGCCTTGCGGAAACATCACCATTTTCTTGACGACAGAGAGATGTCTTAAAACATGTCACTGTATTCAGAGTTTTAATTTCGTAATTGAAGTAACAATTGGTATCATGTGAATTACTAACAAACATGTGATGGAAAACATACGAAACTCTGTCACCACACATATCCTGAATAATTCTCTTCTAGTTCCTTGAGTACAAACAGAAGTTAGAAGTCTTTGTCATTTAATAAACTTGTGGTTCATTATGCATCAGGAACAAAACTAAATGCAGGGAAATCACAGTCATACATTTAACTGCCTGAGGAGACTTCGAGAGTGTGTTTCTTTCTTTATTGGTAGGAAGCTCTTTCCCCGGGATGTTGTCTTTTATTCAATTAACTGAGGTCCCGCTGTCCAAACAATCATGCCAGTTGTGGAACATTCTGGAGAATCTCAGTCACAGAATGCACCAGACAATGTCTGGCATGAAATTTTCTGGAGAATGTCCAGTATATAATGTTGCAGGGAACGTCAGGGAAACAATGTTGTGTAAAATGTCGATCCTGGATTAATTTGCAGTGTGGAAACAGGCACTTCAGCCCAACAAGACCGCAATGAACTTCGAAAGAGTAACATGCCCAGACCCATTCCCAAACGCTCTCTTTACCCCTTACTAATGCACCACACACGAAGAACAATTTAGCATGGTCAATTCAACTGGTCTGCACATCATTGGATTGCGGGAAGAAACTGAAGCACCTGGAATAAACCCACGCAGACACGAGGAGAATGTGCAAACTTCACAGAGACATTTAAATGCTGTGTGTCTACAGAGGGAGCGGTGGTCGGGATTGCAAACCAGGGTGACTATCACGATGGAAAAATCTTCATTCTAAACTTTACTTTGCAGTAGTAGTGGACGGCATTTCAACAACAGGAGCAGTATGTTTGGAAAGCGAAATAGACATTTCAAACTTACCAGAGGGCAGATGCTTCTGGGACTGGTCAGATTTCCCTCGATAGTTATATAAAGAGGGTGGTTGCTACACATGAGAAACTACATCTATAGGGTCTGCCACCCACCAACCTCCTCTCACCGTACACCACCAGAGGAAAATCAGATCAGCTTTTATTTCTTTCTTTCAGGCATTGCAATATTACTCTTGTGGAATGGTTGAGGTGTGCACCCACGGAAGGTACACTCGATTCTACCTCCTTGGCGACCTTGTTACGGAACTGGTGCTCACACTGGATGAGCGCAGAATCATTCGGGAGGCAGAGACAGTTATCAATAAAAAGATCCATGGAGATAGTTTACCCCTGGAAATGAAGACACTTGAGAGATTGTTGGAAAAGTTAAGGACCAATTTGTGCAGTGATCCCTTCCGGTCCTTCCCCTGTCTAACACTATTGCGGGGTACAGGCATAACCAGGGGCAAACAACAGAATGCAGATTTCTGGCACAAAGAGCTTCCCTGCTGTTCAGATAGGAAGGCGGGAAGGGGACATGAGCATTCGTCCCTTGGGTCTCCATAGGTAGATGCCAGACATGAGATTCTGTGGGAAAGGGAGAGTCTCGCCGTTGATGTGTGGTCTCCCAAGGTGCCAGCGTCCATAATGTCTCGGATCGTGTTAATGGATGCTTAAAAACGAGAGGGAGCAGCCACATGCCCTATTCCACGTGGACTCCATGGGTCGAAGGATGGATGAGATGTAAGCGGAAATCCAGTTACCTTGGGTGGACGCTCAGAGGTAGAAGCAACTGAGTTGTTATTTTTGGCTTCTTAACCATTCCCGGTGGTAGAGAGCGAAGAACGAAGAGACAGAGAGAGAGAGAGAGTTGTTTAAGATGCGGAGACAAAGATGGTAGGAGAGTGGGACTCTGGATAATTCAGGCACATGTGTGGTGGGTGGGCACTTTACAAATAGCGTGGTCAAAACATTAACCAGTAGGATACCAACATCTTGCGAGAGGGGAAATTGCCAATACTCCTCTGGAGGCTTTAAAATCATTCAGCAGAGGATGGCAAACTGAATTTCGTCTCCATTGCACAGGAGATTGAAAATCGTGAATTCATGACAATGTTTTCAAGGTCGCAGGACCGTAGCATTGGTCCACATTGGAGCAAGCGTTGGATCTTGGGACCTCAGTAATGTGACCATTTTGTAGACATCGATAAATCAGGATTACTGTTTTGCACGTTTTAGGGTTCCACTTGACAAAAGATTTGACATATTATTATTCCACGGTTTCCTCCCTTGACCACTTCCTTCCTGCTTGACAGGCGCACAATTACCAAGGAAATGCTGCCGTTGTTCTTTGAACAGGGTCGACTTTTCAGTAAGATCAGGGAACGTGAAAGAAGTGGTGGAGATGTGGCATTATTCTTGATTCTGTGAAGGGCTAATGTCCAAAATGCCGATTCCCCTGCTCCAAGTATGCTGGCTGACCTGCCGTATTTTTTTTCCAAATTCACACTCTCGACTCAGATCCCCAACATCTGCAGTGCTGACTTTCTCCATGTGTCATTGTTAGTCAAGGACGGTATGGCATTGGCAAAATAACTTTTGATGAGAACCCGTTTACTGAGGTAGAGTGACTGAGCTTAGGAACAGGATTGCAGAGATTCTCCTGTTATGAATCGTTTTCTATAGGCAGCTGCAAACTTCCAGATATATCGAAGGAGGGATTGCAGGGATGATGCTTGATAGGAGCAAAAGTAACAGGGTAATTATTGAAGGGGAATTAAACTTTTCCAATATTGACTTGAAACTCTCTCTTTCGAACAATTGAGATAGTTTAGTCGATGACCAATGTGTACTGGAAAGCTTCGTCACAGAGTATGCAGATCAAGTGAGGGCCACGTTGCATTTCATACTGGGTAATGAATCAGGACAAGTGTTTAATTTTGTAGAGTTGAGCACTTTGGTGATTGTAATGACAGTCCGGTTGCATTTCCTTTAGCGGCGGAAAGGAATAGGTATATATTACAGGGCAAGAATTATAGTTGGATGAATGGCAATTACGATGCGATTAGGCAGAATTTCGAATGCTCAGAATGGGGAACAAAACTGCAGGGTATATTAGCAACTGAAAAGTCGACCCTGTTCAAAGAACAACGGCAGCATTTCCTTGGTAAGTGTGCGCCTGTCAAGCAGGAAGGAAGTGGTCGAGGGAGGCAACCATGGAATAATAATATGTCAAATCTTTTGTCAAGTGGAAGAAGGAGGCGTGAACCCTTAGTCAGTGTGGTTGAGATTTAGAAGATAGACAGAAAGGAACTACAGTAAAAGGTAAGAAGAGGACGAGGGTGACATGAAAAGTCTTTGGCAGGGAGGAAAAAGAAAGACGTCTAAAGACTTCTATTGGCATAAATGCAAGAAAAGAACGACTTGTGTAAGGTTACGGCTAGTCAGGAACAATCATAGCAAGTTGTGTGTGGAGTCCAAAGAGTTAGAAGAGACGCTAAATGAATAGTTTCCTTCAGCATTCGCATTGGACAACGATCATTTTGCCTGGCAGAACATTGCGATGCATGCGATGAGACTAGACAGGATTGATGTTAATAAGGAGGAATTGTTAGCAAATATGAAAAGTGTGAAATTAGATAACTACCCAGAACCGACTGGGATTTGTCCTAGAGTTCTCTGGGAAGCTCAGATGGCTTTGGAGAGCCTTTGACTTTGATCTTTATGTCTTTTTCTTTTATAGGAATAGTACCAGAAGACTGAAGTATAGCGAAAATTGTATTTTTTGTTCAAGGAAGGGAGGAGAGGCAATTCTGCTAATTATGGATCAGCGATCTGTTGTGGAAACATTTTGGGAAAGGAAGAGAGAGTTCGAATTTACATTCATCTGTAAAAGAATAATGCAATTAGAGACAGTCAACAAGGTTTTGAAAAAGCTTCTGCTATGTCTCACAAACATTGAATTCTTTGAGTAACTGAAAGCAGATCGATGAAGGTAAAGCAGTTGATGTGATGCAAAGAGGATGGCGTCTTAGCTTTTTATGTTAGAAGGATTGAATTTTGGAGCTATGAGGTCACGTATCAGCTGTAAAAGAAAACTCTGGTAGGACCGCCCTTGGTGTTGGCATGCAATTATGGAGAGTCAAGAGATGAGATTGTTGGAATCTTCATCAAGATCTTTCTCTCATCTGTATTGACTGGAGATGTCTTGGAGCCTGATGAGGAGCTAATGTTGTTCCTCTGTTCAAGAAGGGGAACAGAGATAATCCAGGAAATAATGAGTGAGTCTTGCGTCATTGGTTGGGCAGCTTATGCAGAGGTATCTTAGATATCGGAATAATGTGCATTAGGAAAGGCATGGCCTATTTTAGAAAGTCAGCATTTCATTGTGCATGCAGGTAGTATATTACTGACTCTATTGATTGTTTTAAGGAGGTGAGTAGATGATTGATGATTGTCGAGCAGCGGATGTTGTTATATAGTTTTTAAGAGTGCAGTCGTCGAAGTTTCGCCTGGTAGGCTCATCAAGAGATTAAGATGCACGGGATCCACTATGACTTGACCATTTTGATTTGGAATTGCCTTGCGCAGGAAAGACAAAGAGTAGTGGTGGATGGATGTTCCTCTTACTGGAGGTCGTGATTATTGGTGTTCCACAAGATCCATACAGGGACCACTGCAATTTGTGGTTTTTACAAATGAATTGGATGAAAGCGTAGGAAGGTTTGTTAACATGCTTGCATAAGACACAGAAAGCGGGGGAGTTGTGGATTGTGTAGAATGTTTTCAACTGTACGGGATATAAGTCAGTTGCTGATATGGGCGGAGAAACATCACATAAAATTATTCTGGCCAATTGTGAGATGTTCCTCTTTGGTAGAACAAATATTCACAAAAAGTATACAGTCAATGGCAGTCCCGTTAACAGCATTGATGCGCGGAGAGAGCTTGGGGCCCTGGTCCATCGCTCCCTGAAAGTGGTCACGTAAGTAGATAGGATTGTGAAGAAGGGGTTTGTTATGCTTGTCTTTATTGTTTGGTGTATTGAGTACAAGAGTGAGAAAGTGATGCGGCAGCTTTATAAAACTTTCGTTAGATCGCTTTTGCATTATTGTATTTAGGTATGGTTGGCACTATACTAGAAGAATGTGGAGGCTTTGGAGAGGGTGCAGAAGAGGTTAACTAGGTTGCCTGGTTTCGAGCTTATGAACTATAAGGATAGTCTAGAAAGTTTGAGCATGTTTACTTTTGGAGTGGCAGACACTAAGGGGAGACCTTCCAAATGTTTATAGAATTATAAGAGGTTGAAATATGGTTGACTGTCAGAATCTTTTTCCCCCCAGAGAACAAATGCCTAATAATAGACAACATGAGTTAAGGTCAGATGGGGAAAGTTCAAAGGATATGTGATGGGCATTTTTTTTACATTTAGAGTAGTAGGTACCTAGAACGCTCTGTGATGGATAATGATGGAAGCAGATATCTTATGAATGTTTAGGGTACTTTTAGACAAAAACATGCATATGGAGAAATACATTGCTAGGAGCCATCGGTTGACAAAAAGGATTAGTTTAACGGTGCGCCACTACCAAATCGTGAGCCAAAAGACTGGAGGATTACGGCAGTGATCAGTGTTTGGACCGTAGCTGTTCATTCTATACATGAATGATTTAGGTGAGAAAGTTAAATGTAATCTCTCCAAGTTTCCGAACAACAGTAAGCTGGGAACGAGTATGATGAGTGAGGTGATTGCAGAGATTTTTCAGTGTGATTGAAAAAATGGATTGAGTCGGCAAATGCTCCACTGATGCAGTTTAATGCAAATAGCTGCGAGAGATAACGACAGCAGATTGTAAAATGATGGACTGTCATTTTTTCTACACTAGTTGTGTCAGGTCAACGTTTCAAGGGTAAAGACAACTGCTGCACTTCATCGCATGAGGATGTGGATACATGAGCATGGATGTCTTGCTACAATTATACAGGAATTTGAGACACCACAATTAAAATGTTGTGTGCAGACTATGTCTCCTGTTGCGAAGTTGCGCAGAGTATTTGAGAATTGGAAAGTAGGATGTTCGAATTTATGTTTGTCAAATGTTAGTGGTGGGTGGGGTGGGGGGGTGGGGGGAAGAAGGGAGAGTGCATGTCCACTTTAAAAGTTGATGTTTTTCTTTCTATGCTTGGAAATGTAAAAATGAGGGCCTGTGGGCTGCACCCAGACCGTTGCAGCTGCTCGAATTGATACAGTTGTATTCAAAACGCTGCACTGTTTTCAAGAAAGGCAGTAGTTTTACCAAGGCAGTAGATATTTAAATTTAGCCAATTATTTTAAAACATGTGCTAAGGACCAATTAAATTTAAAACCGATTGTTTTGATAACCTAGAATCCTTCCAATTGTCCTGAAATCAATTCGTCATCAGGGGTATAAATGAAGAGGTCGTTTGGAAATCGGTGGAAAGCAAACTATCATCTGGAGAGATTAGCTCTCTCAGATCTTAGAGTAACTTATCATCTGACGAAAGGTACAGTGGCAATATTAATGAATTTTCCTGACGTAGGAATTCTATGGAGAATGGCGCTGCTGATGCAAGTAGTGGGTATTCCAGAAAGAAGATCAGTGGAGACAATGTGTAGCTTTGGAAAGATATATCCCAGCCGGAAATTCAAGAGGGTCAATTCCATTGTTTTGTTGCTTATGTGGGACTTTTATTTGTTAAAATAGCACTGCATTACCATTTCGTTCTATTCAGGAACAGTTACTAGTTACCAGGGAATTGTTTGGCTTGTTACTGGTTCTTTTCATTTCATCATTGCTGGTGGTAAATAAATACATTTTTCCTTCTTGATTATTGAGGCAGTGAAAAGATTTCATTTCAATTAACCACTCTGTTATAGCAGATTTGGAGGGTGAGATGTAGGTAATAACAGTGTTCATGCGTCTTTTAACAGAATATGAAGCGAAAATTAGGGATACAGATGCTTCAGATGAGAGTCAAGACTGTAGTGCTGGTAAAGCACAGCAGGTCAGGCAGCTTCCGAGCAGCAGGAAAATCGAACTTTTGGTCAAAAGTGTTCATCAGGAATGAGGCTGGAAGCCTCGGGGGTGGAGAGACTATCAAGCGAGGTGAAACTCTCCGGGTGTTTCCGTTTCAGTTACCAGAAATGAATCGGCATCCAATTTTCTTTTTAAAAACTGACTCACAGAATAAGGGTTTTTTGACCACAGATTGAGTTCAGCGAAGATTTATCTATATTTAATGCAGTACAGAATGACTGGGGCAGGATTTCACAGGAACATCTGGACATGGTCAACGCTAGATTAGAACGCAGCAAGGATTTTCTCCCTGCCACAGCAGTACAGAAACGAAAGGTTACGTCTATGGGCACTGAGGGATTGACTTGAGATGGTGACAGAAACGTCAGCACCCAGTTGTTTGTTGGTTTCAGGCCAGGCAATGATGTGAACCTAGGGGCGGGAAGTGGAATAGAAGATATTGGTCCTGTTGTTTTGCCGTGGGTAGAGGAACCACAGCAGTTGTGGAGGGTGGGAGCACAGGTGACGAGGTTTTCTGGGTTTGGTTGCAGGGAAGGCGTTGGTGGCGAGGAGAAAAAAAGGGGTGGAGATCTCAGGTGAATGCGTGACAGATTAGTTGTATGGGTGTCAAATCGCATGGATAGAGTGACCTATTGTTGCTAAATTTGTGTGTAAAGCTTTAATATTTCAAAGTGGTGAAAACACTGCGTTGTGCTTTTAATGGATGGCGTTTTTCATCAGCTTAGAGATTGAAATAAAATGGATATGCCTTTTCAGGTGCACAGATACACTGAATTTAAACATTTACATCAAAAATGCTGTGTAGTCAGCATTCCATGCAACAGTTTTGTTTTTCGTTAAAGACAACTTTAAATTTGGCTAATCAATTTAAATCAGGCCTTTAGATGACAACAAAAACCTATTAATTTGAACTCTGATGATTATCACAACATAGAACCAATCGGATTGTGAAAAAGCTGAGAGGTCGTCAAGGGTATAAAAGATGAGGTCACCTTGAAAACCGCACACCACTCGCTGCCAGTTGCCAGATATCAGAGAGAGAGAGAGACAGAAATTAACTCTCACTGTCTTCTATGTATTAGAGAAAGTGCAATCTTAATAAGCAATCTACATGACATCAGTATCAACGTAGGAGACAGCATTTCGACAGAGAAAAACGTCAGCGAACTTATTTTGGAGAGAGGGAAACGATGGAAGAATGCACAGAACATTACATAAGATTTGACCTGGCTGACCTTTCAAGAGGAGAAAGTGAGTACTGCAGATGCTGGAGATCAGAGCTGAAAATGTGTTGCTGGAAAAGCGCAGCAGGTCAGGCAGAATCCAAGGAACATAAGAATCGACATTTCGGGCATCAGCCCTTCTTTAAGAGATTAAATTACATTGTGCTATTACATACATTGTATTTATTGGAGCAGCATACTATTGAAATTATTCTGGAATAATTAGTAGAGGGGAATTGTTCACTCTGTTAATAGTTTAGTTAATTCGTTCAATGTTATAGTTAGGTAAATAAACTGTATCAACTCGATTGCAAAGTCATCGTCATGAATTTCTTTATCACAACCACAAGACGCTGATGATAAAAAAAGTGTTGCACATTTTCTGAGCGGCCTTTTGAACAGATTATATTGCGAGGCGCTCCTAGCGCAAAGAACAAGGAACATTTCCAGCCCAGGAACAGGCGCTTCGACCCTTCAATCCTGAACTGATCCAAATAAACTGTCTAAACCTCTCCTCCAATTGCTAAGCATCGCTCTGCTCCCCACATACTCATACGTGTATCCAGGCGTATCTTGAATGAATCTACCGTGCCTGCCTTTACTTCCTTTCCTGGCAACGTGCTCTAGGCACCTACCAACCTCTGTGTAATGTACTTGTTGCGTGTCTCCCCCTTAAACTTTTCACCTCTCAACTTGAAAACGTGACCTCTCATTATTAAACCCTTTACCCTGAGAAAAAAAACTTATATCTATCTACCCTCTCTATACGCTCATTAATTTTGTAGACCTCAATCAGATCCCGCCTCAATCTCCATTTTTCTAATGAAAACAATTCTAGCCTATTCAACCTCTCTTCATAGCTAGCACCTTCCATTCCTGACAACGTCCTCATAAACATTCTCTGCACCCTCTCCAAAGCGTCCACATCCTTTCGTTAATGTGGCAAACAGAACTGTCCCCAGTATTCAAAATGTTGCCGAACCAATGTCTTTAATAACGTTAAAGCGACTGCTGGACATGCACATGGATAGCAGTGCGTTGAGGGGTGCATAGGTAAAGTTACTATATATTACAATAGGATTAGATCTCGGCAAAACATCGTGGGCCTAAGGGCCTGTTCTATGTTCTCTGTTTACAGTTTTAACGTGACCTGTCAGATGAAGGCTAGCACATAATAAACATTCTTGACCACACTATCCACGTTGCAGCCCTCTTCAGGGGACAATGGACTGAACTCCAAGATCTCTCTGCTCTTTAAATTTTCTAAAGACTGTTTCGTGCACTGTAAATTTCGCATTAGAGTTAGACTTGTCAAAATGCATTACCTCACACTTGACTGGGTTGAACTCCACCTGCCACTGCTCCACCCAAATCTCCAGTCTTTATACATTCTCCTTTATTCTTTGACAATCCCTTATGCTTTCTGTTCCTCCACCAATCATTGTGACATCTGCAAACTTGCTGATCATACCAACAGTGTCCTCTTTCAGATCATTTATGTGTATCACAAACAACAGTGGCCCCCACACTGATCCTTGTGGAACGCCACTGGTCACTTTTCACCATTTCAAGAAACTCCCTTCTACACTGACTCTCTGTCTCCTATTATTTAACCAGTTCTTTATTCAACAAGCTAGGATAAAGCTAGCTAGAATAACCTACCTAGACCCATTCTGTTAACCTATTACTCTAATATAGCCCTGACTAATGCATACATCCTCGACACCACTGAACAATATGAGCAATACAGCAGAGCCAATTCACCGAAGCAGCTTATTTTTGGATTGTAGGAGGAAACCCACGCAGACATAGGGAGAATGCGAAAACTCCACATTCAGAGTCGCCTGAAGACTGGAATCGAATCTGTGTTGGTGGTGCTGTGAGGCAGCAGTGTTAAGCACTGTGCCAACGTGGAGCTGTCTAATCCCGCTGTCTCCCTGACCCGGGTATCAGGACGGTGGGGGACAGCGTGGAAGAAGCTTTATACTATGGCCAATCTCCTTATCCTGGGAGTGTTTGAGACGAGATGTTGTGGAGGAGTCTTTACTCTGTATCTAAACCAATGTGCCGAGGAGTGTTTGATATGGACAATGTAGAGAGAGCTTTATTCCGGTCTAATACCATGTTGTCAATACCCTGGGAGTATTCGATGGAATGACAGTTGTAAAGGAAAATTAACAGTTATTGTGATTCTGTAAAAGCTTGTTTGAAACAAAGAAGTAAAGTCTTGATTTTGTAAACATTTCTCGACAGACAGAAAAATATCCCGACACTACAATACAAGGGCAGTAAACTATCATATCAATAGTGAAGGACTGAAAAATACAACTCCATATGTGGAAAGGAATTCGAATTTTCCCGTGTTCTGGTCTTGGGATATTGATAAGGAAAGGCAAAGTATAGTTTAAAGAGGATATGTGAAACCCGTCAGGCAGCCCTTACATTCACCATCTTGCCAATGTATTAGGTCAGCTCTGCAGAGTCCAAAATAAACTTTTTTCTTTACTCATACTAGCATTTGAGATGAGTCGATCTAATTTTCATGACAGTTGACTTGGGGCCTCCTCCAAGATCCCACGATCGTGTAAAGATTTTGAAGATTCCCAGGAGGTGTAGGTGCCAGCGCCTTGAAGGGCTTTCATCACGAGTGCTAAATTGGTCCCTTGGCGTGAGAGGACTGGGAATCTGTGGATCGCCCCAGCGCCGGGATCCGAACACAATAGGGTCGGTGAAAAATTCGTGGCTTTCGTAATCCTACATAGAGATTCGTTTTAATACCAGAAAATAAAGCAGAAAGGGTGTCCAGTGAACTCTCGCGAGGTATTCATGTAAAACCCAAGGGAAGGATTCCCATCTTTAGAGTGCTTAACGACAGTAGGTTTTAGACTTGGAGCCACCGCTGGCTGAGTTGGACTCGTCAATGATCTACCAGGTACGTGGTTTTTCGTTTACGAAAATCAAGGCATTGAGGCTGACGCTTCCAATTGCAGCAGGGAGCTCCGGTGGTAAAAGGAGATAAAATGGAAATGACAACGGTACCGCAACAGAGAGACAGAGAGAGTCGACCACTTTTCCACTAACGCTGAAAGTGGGCTCCAGCACGAGCAAAAAAAAAGAGGGTCCAACAAATGGCCAACCAAAAATGTATTACGTGCTAAATAATTACGACCCAGAGTCTGTAAAGCAGTTAGCATTGTGGATCAAGGTATGTGGTTCTCCAGAGCGAGGAAGTTTTAGTAAAAGACAGGTGGAAATACTGAGATCACGTTTGGAGGAGAGAGAGAAAGCGAAACGGAACGGAAAAAATAAAGTCCATAAACTGGAGTGCTTATAACATGTGGACGGCTGAGGCTGACATCAAGGAAAGGAAATCTCAAGTAAAAGATAGATCAAATAAACATATAAACACCAGCGCACATGCAGACGCGTGTGGAACCGTACAGTCTCTTAAGTCTGTTTCAGAGGCTGACCTTGATGACTGCCGTCCGAGACCTACAATCCCCCTACGATATCCGCTTGGTGAAGGTTCCAAGTCAGCGGCTGCCTCCTGGGTGTCTGCTAATTCGCCAGTGGTACTTCGTACACGCAACCTATTGGAGCGAGAAGCCCAAAGGAAGGATGACCACTCCAAGGAAGAAAGATATCCAGGACCTGTTCGCCATCGCCCCACGATGGACGATGAGTCAGATGGCGACAGTACTGGCGTACGATCACTTAATTAGCTTGTTCTGCAAGCACAAGTGGTTGAAGTTGCAGGTCCAGAAGGGTACCCAATGTTGGTCCACCGGCCATGGACAATGAAGGATTTGGAATGTGCCAATAGGCAATTGCCTAATCCACGTGAGACGTGAGTTTGCAGGAAATAGGTTCACCGAAGAAGTGACAAAGTTCTGTACCGCATTTCATCCCACGTCACATGAGATGGAACGTCTACTGGGACGAAAGCTGGGTGCCGATGTCACCAAGATCAAGTATAACTGGCCAGTTGCAAACATCCATGCCAGAGCAGCCAACCCGTAAGCGGAGCAGAACGGAGATGTCAATGCTTTTGTTGAAGTGCTGGCATCCGCCTGTAGGGATGCATTTGCAGAATGAATGGAATGACCAAAATTGCAAAGTGTAAACAACAAGAAGGTAAAACAGTGTCCCAGTCTCGTATGCGCCACACTGAAGTCCATAACACTCATAGTGAACTGAGATCACCTGATGACAGAACAGCAGAGAAATCACGCTGTATGAGGCACACCTGAGGAACAGCTTCATCAATGGAATGAAGGACGAAATAGCGAAAAATATAAAAGACACATGTATTACCTGGGACACGGGAAAGCTGAATTTGATAGAACAACATGAGATACAAGCTGAAAAATTGCTTAGACAAGAGAAGGATAAGCGGAAGCTAAAGATGGAACAGCATGCACAAAAAGCTCAGCTAACTATGATGCAAATGGTCACGCAGCCGTTGGAGGGAGGTGCTTCAGGAAGAGAGAGAAGCAGAGGCGGATGTCGCAGAAGAGAAGGAGGTCGTGGAAGTGGTTGCAGAAGTGGCGTCGGCAGCGATAGATCTGGCTGGTGCTTTGTTTGTGGAGCAATGGACCACTGGGCGAGATATTGCCCGCACAGACAGCCTCAATCGGCCCTGGAGGCTGGACAGCAGGATGATTGACAGAGGAAGGCTGAGGTGGAGGTGGGCAGCCCACGAGATATAGTAAGCCTCTTTCCTTTATGCTTGGCACTTATGCTAATCTCTTCTACTAACCGTACAGGCACTGAGACATGTCACACCGCTACTTTCAGCATTGAGATTGCGAAGTGTGGACAGTATGTCTAATATCACAATGATGCGTATCAGTCAATGGCCAGCTCTGTGTTTTATGTGGAAGGTACATCAGCTACCTTTTTGGAAGATACAGGGGCAACATATTTACTCCTTAAATTAAGCCAGTTTAGACATTCGACACAAATAAAGATGAGTGAAAGGTTCCTGAACACAACGGGTGCATCTGGAGTCGTGGTGCAGGAGATATTTTCCGCAACCCTATTGTGCAAAACTACTAATGATGAAACTTTCCACTTCTCCTTCTTGTTACTGGAATTTTGTCCTTTAAATCTGATGGCTTTAGACCTCATAAGGAGCATGGGGTTGGACTTGGTCAGTACCCCGACAGGCTTGCAGGTAATTCAAAGGGAATATTTACCAGTGTAGTCTGTAAAATATGACCCACGACCCCTCATGTATATCTATGAGTGGCGATAAGGACAGAGAGCGATACATTTAATGAGCGATTCACTCACCCTGGAAGCAAGCAACCATGTTAATCCTATTAACTCAGACTTTCTTGCTGGAGATGGTACACTGCTCAGAACACATATACCGTGATGGCCCTGACGAGTCATATGAGAAGGATTGGTACAGGAGACCGGTCACACCAGATCACTTGTTATTGTGCGACTTTTACTGGAGTGATCACAGATGTGCTGTCAGTGTGAACTTATCTAAGGTATCTGTAGCAGCCTGCAGACCCTATTTTTTTATGTGGAAGGCTCCGCTCCTCACATGTCCCTTACAAAGGCGTCTGGTGACAGGTGGCAGGATTTGGGGCTATGGGTGCTAAGGGACGAGAGTTTGGGTCTTCATGGACGATGTTGGTGTCTGGTTCAATGCAGATATGCGGACACATAAGAAGAAACTAAATTGGCTAACTCATGCAGATAGGACCATCCAGGTAACCCCAGCTAACCCTGAAAAGCCTTAGGGGATAGCCTGGCGTTTCCCTAAGATAGAAGTCTCAGACCCAAGATTAAAAATGGCCCCTACTAATTTGTGGGCAAAGGGCAAACATGATATGGGGCTCAGACTGGTCTTTGAGCCCATCAGGGTAACCCCGATGTCTGAATAACGTCCTTGCAGAGCACAATACCCGTTAAAACCCGAAGCCATAAAAGGAATTACTCGAGTCTTTGAATCCCTCGTAAAGGTTGATCCCCGTGAAAACTCACTGGTGAGAAACCCCCATTTTTCCGGTGAAGAAGGCAAACATTCCTGGTGAACCGGTGGATTGGAGGTTTGTTCAAGACCTGCAGGCAATCAATAGCGCTGTTCTCCCGCGCGCTCCAAATGTTCCTAACCCATATACCATATAGGCTCAACTTCCACCGGACAGTAAATGGTTCTCTGTTGTGAATTGAGCAAATGCCTTCTTTAATGTACTGCTGCAGCCAGATAGTCAATTCTGTTTCGCGTTTTCATTCAAAGGGAAACCATATACCTTCACGCGACGATGTCAAGGTTACTGTGAGTCCCCCACCATATATAATGAGGCTGTATACAGGAGTCTGGAGACTCTTGCTATAACCCCTGAGTCAGCGCTTTTGTAGCATGTAGATAATTACTTGATAGCTGTACTAACAAATGAACAATGTGAGAATGACACCCTTGCACTGCTCTGCCACCTGGCAAGGGAAGGGCACAAAGCCAGACTCACAATGCTACAATTTGTACAACAACAGATGAAGTTCTTAGGTCACTTAATATCTGAACAAGGGAAGGCTATTGGTCAAGACAGAGTTCAAACAACCTAGCAAATTCAAAAACCTCACAAGAAGAAACAATTAATAACCCTTTTGGGCATGTGCTCCTACTGTAGGGTTATCTCACATTACATAACCCTTGAGGCTTCCCTCAGTGACATCGCCCATAGCAAAGATTTACAGAACCAGAGTCCGTTGCAGTGGATCCCAGAGGATGAGAGTGTCTTTTCAAAATTAAAAACCCGCTCCGAACTACACATACGCTGGGGATTCTGAATCCAAACAAGTCTTTTGTACAAACAGTGGATGAGAAGCGTGGCTGCATGGCATCTGTGCCATTGCAGGATCATGGGGGAAGATAGAGGCCCGCAGATTATTTTTTAGCGAAACTAGACCCCGTAACGGCAGGATTGCCGAAATGCCTGGGCGGCGTGGCAGCAGATGAAAAAGCTGTTGGAGTGCCCAGGGATATATTTGGCTACGGTGAATTAACCCTTCTGGAAGTGGTCCCTATGCCTAAATCAATCGCTATGTGTAAGTGTGAAGCTGACACAAAAAATAGTGATTTTATTTCTTAAGGCAATGCAAAGGTAGAATCAGCAGCAAAAACAACACCCAGGCAGCTAATAAGTGAATAGATTGACATATATATGACAAAAAAATTGTATCCCAACAGCGGACGTACAGGAGTTACAGTTACAGGCCACACCGGAAGAAAAGCGTGAGTGGATGAAAGCAGGGTGCAGTGTGAGGGAAGGAGTATGGTCTAGTCGCAATGGTAAATCGTGTCTTCCAGGATCATTATTTCCATTCTATGGAAAACTGACACACGGTCAGGACCATGTCTCAAAAGGGGTGATGTACGACAGTATTTCGGCTTACTGTTGCACTAAGCGTTTTACTCATTACTCCCAGAAATATTGTGAGTATTGTGTAATCTGATCAACTAATAATGTGGGGAGGCGACTTCAGATGAGTCAGGCAGCACACCCTACACCCCAAAACCCTTTTGAACATTTACAGGCGGATTTTATTGAACTAACAACCAGTGAAGGGAAATATATTGTCTGGTAATAGTTGATATGTTTTCCAAATGGATGGAAGTGGTCCCCACGTCTCCACAGGATGCCAGTGCAATTGCCAAAGCTTTGCTAACTGAGATAATTCCGAGATGGGGCAACCCGGAATGGCTTAGTCGCGACAATGGCTCACCATTTGTCAATAATGCCATAAACCAGATCAGTGATTCCTTGAGAATAAACATGGGGCAGTG
Source organism: Chiloscyllium punctatum (assembly GCF_047496795.1). NCBI lineage: Eukaryota > Metazoa > Chordata > Chondrichthyes > Orectolobiformes > Hemiscylliidae > Chiloscyllium > Chiloscyllium punctatum. Next base: position 4,581,189 of record NC_092792.1, on the reverse strand, counting down.
GAAAGAGAAAATGCTATCCTAAAAAAATAAATTGACAAAATCTCATGAGGAACGAGGGTAACATGCACAAAGGCACTTCTGATTGTGCTAATGTATATGAGATCTAGGAGGAGAGGAAGAACTAATCCTAGCCCGTTTGAGATTTTATTTGGTAGACTGCCCAACACAGGAATTGGCCCCAAGACCTAAGGTAAGACAGAGAACAGGCCATTGTGAGGATGAGATGTTTTGTTACTCTACAGTTTTATCTCAAATACAGAATCAAGTGAAAGCAGCCTTACCCCAACCGGGATAACGGAAGGGAAGCTGCACGATCTAGAACCGTGAGACTGGATAGTGGTCAAAGACTTCAGCAAGAAAAACTGGAAGGCGAAGAGGTGGCTTGGACCATTTCAAGTGCTCCTTGCAACACAGACAGCTGTTAAGATCGCAGAAAGAGCCACGTGGGTACACGCCAGCCATTGCAAGCGTGTGGCTGGACCTGAGCAGACGTTGGACAGCACCGGAAACAATTAAGTGCAAGTAGTGAACAGAAGCCTCATACAAATATGGGGATGCCCCAGCTCAAACATTTAGCAAGCATCCTGGTAGGACTATTCATAAGGGCATGGCTATCTGTGATGCAGCTGCACAGAATAATCTTAACTGAGGGAAATAAGGGGACCTTCACATGCGACATATGGCCGCTTAGAAACCTGGACGACTATAAATGGGGTAATAAATATTAATGAAGGGATACTTGTGGCTCTGGTGATTGGCACTTAGAAGTAGCCTCCACGGCCAAAGTGACACCTGACACGGGAAATAGATATTCCATAATCAAGGTCAGAGGTGCCAGAGCACGGGCAGTAATATCCAAAACTCAGAAAAGCAATGAGGGAGTCTGGTGGTGTGGACTAGATAGAGCCTTCTCCGACATCTATAGACAGGTGAATATTGTGATAAAGTCGCCTCCCCAAGATGCAGTGCAGAAGGTCCTACAGAAGATAGTTGCGCTCGGCCATATCAACCTATCAAACCTAATCATGGACCTGTCCCCAAGCAGGGTAGAGGGCATTAATGTCTCACCCGAAGCCGGAGGGAGTTGACCGGGCCATAATAGCGAATCTAACCCGATTGTGGAGTTGGCCCTTCAGGAATTAAATGCCGTAATGGCTACGCCAGTAAGTTGCGAAGTGCGGAGGGCCATTGCGCGATGTGAAGAGAACAGAGCATATGCTTTTTCCCGAATACAGTACCGGAGATTAGATGTCGGCCACACTTGTCGAATGTGATTGCACATAGCCGAACGGTGGACTGCCGAAACAATCACACTGAACCTGGCGAGAAATGCTAGCTGCCTGCTTCTGAGGGCGGCAAACCACAGTGACCCCGAAAGGGGGAGTAATAACGGCAAATCTCGCGGCACCACCCGAACTCAAAGCATAATCGATGTTTCAGGCTGACCCTGCCTCAGCTGAGGGCGACACTCTCTCAGAATTGCAAAGGACCCACTCTGTACTACATCCTCAGGAGAATTCTTACTCTCAACAAACAGTATTTCATTCAATCTCAAACATCAAAAACTGTAAGTACAACAAACTTTTATCCACCCACCTCCATAACCAGCGGTCCTCTAACATTCCAGAAGATTTCCCTGGCCTCGGAAACGCCATTAGCCAAGCGGCTGATGCAGCTACCACATCCACGCTGAGTGATGATGTCACTTCCGTTCCCATCATGACCACTCCCACTGCCACTTCCGGCCCATACATCATCGCTGATGCCACACGCTCAGTGACTTCCGCCACCCCTACTGCCATGATCACGACCACTTCCGTCCCCACCAGCGCCACTCACCTGCATTCTGCTGACACGACCCCCCACAGACCCCACTGTCACTATCACCAACCAGCAGAACCCCGAGGGGAACACTACCCGCACTCATGCCTCTACCCCCATTCCCCCCACCATCACACCCACTCCAGGTACTGGCTCCGAACCCACTCCCAGCTCCACACCCACATCAGATCCCAGCTCCCGGCCCTGCCGAGTTTTCACCATCCCTCCAGACCTCCCACTCACTGAGGACAAACGACCAGTCCTCAGCAAAGGACTCACCTTCATCCCCCTCCATCCGCATCAATGAATTAATACACACCGTGACATCGAATACTTCTTCCATCGCCTCCGAGCTTACTTTCACAATCAGGACTCCCGCCTACCTACCGAGGTCCCCTTCACCCACCTCCAACACACTGCATCCAACTGGACACCTCGGGCTGGCCTATTACCTGCCCTCGTCCTCTTCATTTCCAACTGCCGCCGGGATATTAACCGCCTCAACCTGTCGACCCACCTCCCCCACTCCAACCTCTTACCCTCACAACTCGCAGCCCTCCAATCCCTCTGCTCTAATCCAAACCTCACCATCAAGCCAGCGGATATAGGGGGCACAGTGTTAGTCTGGCGCACTGACCTCTACACCCCTGAAGCCAAACACCAACTCGAGGACACCTCTTCCTACTAACCCCTCGACAATGATCCCACCCCCATCACCAAACCATCATCTCCCAGACCATACAGAAACCTCATCACCTCAGGAGATCTCCGACCCACATCTTCCAACCTCATAGTCCGGGAACCCGGCACTGCCCGGTTCTACCTCCTTCCCAATATCCACAAGCCTGACCACCCTGGCCGACCCATTGTCTCAGCATGCTCCTGCCCCACTGAACTCATCTCTACCTACCTCGACACTGTCCTATCCCCCCTCGTCCAGAAACTCCCCACATACGTTCGAGAACTAACCATGCCCTCCACCTCCTCCAAGACTTCCGTTTCCCCGGTCCCCAACGCCTCATCTTCACCATGGATATCCAATCCCTCTACACTTCCATCCGCCATGACCAGGGCCTCCAAGCCCTCCGTTGTTTCCTCTACAGACGTCCCCAACAGTACTCTTCCACCGACACTCTCATTCGTTTGGCCGAATTGGTCCTCACCATCAACAATTTCTCCTTTGAATCCTCCCACTTCGTCCAGACCAAAGGGGTGGCCATGGGCACACGTATGGGCCCCAGCTATGCCTGTCTCTTTGTTGGCTACGTAGAGCATTTGATCTTCCGTAATTACACCGGCACCACTCCCCACCTCTTCCTCCGCTACATTGATGACTGCAATGGCGCCACCTCGTGCTCCCGTGAGGAGGTTGAGCAATTCATCAACTTCACTAACACATTCCACCCTGACCTTAAATTTACCTGGACCATCTCTGACACCTTCATCCCCTCCCTGGACCTCTCCACCTCCATTCGTGATGACCTACTTGACACTGACATTTTTTACAAACCCAAAGTCTCACACAGCTACCTGGATTACACCTCTTCCCATCCTATCTCTTGCTAAAATGCCATCCCGTATTCCCAATTTCTCCGCCTCCGCTGTATCTGCTCCCAGGAGGACCAGTTCCACCATAAAACACACCAGATGGCCTCCTTCTTTAGAGACCGCAATTTCCCTTCCCACGTGGTTAAAGATGCCCTCTAACGCATGCCGTCCACATCCCGAACCTCCGCCCTCAGACCCCACCCCTCCAACCGTAACAAGGACAGAACGCCCCTGGTGCTCACCTTCCACCCTACAAACCTTCGCATAAACCAAATCATCCGCCGACATTTCCACCATCACCAAAAAGACCCCACCCCAAGGGATATATTTCCCTCCCAACCCCTTTCCGCCTTCTGCAAAGACCGTTCCCTCCATAACTATCTGGTCAGATCCACGCCCCCCTCCAACCCACCCTCCAATCCTGGCACTTTCCCCTGCCACCGCAGGAACTGTAAAACCTGTGCCCACTCCTCCTCGCTCACCTCTATCCAAGGCCCTAAAGGAGCCTTCCACATCCATCAAAGTTTTACCTGCACATCTTGTAATATCATTTATTGTATCCGTTGCTCCAGATGTGGTCTCCTCTACATTGGGGCGACTGGGCGACTCCTCGCAGAGCGCTTTAGGGAACATCTCCGAGACACCCGCATCAATCAACCAAATCGCCCCGTGGCCCAAAATTTTAACTCCCTCTCCTACTCTGCTGAGGACATGGAAGTCCTGGGACTCCTTCTCTACCGCTCCCTCACCACCAGACGCCTGGAGGAAGAACGCCTCATCTTCCGCCTTCCACTTCAACCCCAGTGCATCAATGTGGACTTCAACAGCTTCCTCATTTCCTCTTCCCCCACCTCATCCTAGATTCAAACCTCCAGCTCAGTTACTGTCTCCTTGACTTGATCAGACATGTCCGACCTGCCTAGCTCTTTTTCCACCTATCCAATACACCCTCTCCTGCCTGACCTATCACCTTCATCTCGTCCTCCACTCACCCATTGCAGTCTCTGTTACTCTCTCCCCACCCCCACCCTCCTCCAGCTTATCTCTGCACGCTTCAGGCTCACTGCCTTTATTCCTGATGAAGGGCTTTTGCCCGAAACGTCGATTTTGCTGCTCCTTTGATGCTGCCTGAACTGCTGTGCTCTTCAGATATCGTGCCTTTCCTGAAATACTGTCTCTCTGACTGATGTCTTTGTTCTTCTTCTCTCTGTCTGTCTCTTGTTCTCTTCCCCTCTCTTTCTTTTTCTCGCTTTTTCCGTCTCGTCCTGTCAATGTCTCTCCACTTGCTTCTGTTTTGTACTCTCTCTCTTTCTCGGTCTTCCTCTCTTTTTGTCTCATTCTCACTGTGGCTCTTGAATTTCTCTTTCATTCTTCCACTTCCTGGCACCCTCTCTGTCTTTGCTGCCGCCCTCCCTCTCCCTTTTCCCACTCATCCTTTCTTTATCCTCTCCCTCTTTTTCTCTCTTTGTCTCCCCCTCTCTCTTTGTCTCCAGCTTTCTCTCTCTCTTTGCCAGCATTCTCCTTTCTCTGTCTGCCCCCTCCCATTATTCTCTCTATCTCTTTGTTTTCTCTGTTTCTCTTTTTTTTATTTCAACACCAAACACCAAAATATTTGGCTCCATCCAGAATTTCCACAATTGTTTCCCACAAATGCACCCCATGAAAATATAGTCCCACAATACTCGTCCCTCAAATATGATTGTTTCCCTCAAATTCCCCGACCCTCAAACATGCACTCAAACAATCTGTGGTTTCTAATATTCAGTCCCCAATATCGCTTCCCTTCTTCTATTTTCAGCCTCTCAGATATTAGCCCAACACAATTCAACTGCGTTCCACATTTGCCCATCTCTTTGCACTCAGGGGTATATACTCAATTTTGTCCCCTTCAAAGTTTATGGTGTCCAAAGCAATAGTACACCCTATAAGATATTCACTCCTCCACACAAATACGTTATGCACGTCTTTCCAAATATTGTCTCATCAAATATTGTTTCCTTATTTTCATTCCCTAAATATTGCAACCAATGATTGCCCTCCATCCCAATTCTAAACTTCCAGTTTTATCGCCCATGAAATATTTCCACCCATAACGTTTTAGGCCACCTTTAATTATTCACCACCCTGATATTCCACCAGCAACCACTTTGAACTCTTAAAATATTTCAGCGCCTTAATTTCGAATAAGCACACTCAATTCTGTGCAGCGTCACCACTCTCCTAATTTCTCCATGACTCCTTCAGGACTTGAAGGCACTGGAAATATGGCTAGAAAATGACTGGCCTTTTATCTGAGTGTCTTACTGCACAGCAAGCTCCCAGTCCCCAGGAAGATGTCCTCCCACTGAGTAAGGTACTTGATCTTACAAAACCGTTACCTTTTAATTTGGGGAGATTGGGGTGGGTGAGTGGTGTGACGATTCAATACTCAGGGAAGGCGAGGAACAGAAAGATTACCCACCCTACAGGCTGAAGGACAGTGACGGAGGTCAGTAGTGGGGTGACAGAAAGAGAGAGAGAGAGAGTGAGAGAGAGAGAACGAGAGAGAGAGGATCCAAGAAACAGAGGGAGACAGACGTAGAGTTGTTAGCAGGGGAACAAACAGACAGAGTGACAGACAGACAGATGGCAGGCATACAGAAGAAAGGACATTTTAAAGGACATTTAATAAACAGCATTTTCCATTGGGATGGATGAATCCTGTGAACGTCCCATCCAACTTGTTTTCTAGTTCTTCAAAACTCACATTTAACTGGATGCAGACGTTCCGCTCAAAATACTAGCCTCATAAAATGTAGTACCTCACATTGGTTTCTTCTGGTTAAATCACGAGGACAAGTAAACCAGACCATCACTCAAAAGCGAGCAGTCAGCAATTCAATTTCTGGTTAATGTTTGTTTAATTTGAGAATCGTTAATGGAAATGCTCAGTTCATTTCTCATAATTATTCATAATTATTCTCATAATTATCGAAGGATCCGTTTACGATTCCAGGTGTTCAAACTGCCGTTCAACAACAAGAGGCAAATGCAAAGATAATTGTTAAGTGTCAAAGATAATTTTCTTCGGTGGGATAAGTATAAGTATAGTCACTTTCTTCTTGTGAAACGTGACTGAGCTGCATAGTTCCTTTTGATGAACCACTTTTGTCTGATCAACCCGCGTCACTGCAAGTATGCATGGGGCAAATCCAAAGCACTTCATTTATTCTTTGCATTTCTCGTGTTAACAGGTTCTTGTTTTTCGTATAACAGACAACGAGTGAGAGGTCAATTTTGATGCTGAAGTCCCCTTCTTTGATACATTTCCATGTAGAGGGCAGTTGTGATGGTAATGTGATTTACGTGTGTTTTAGTGTCGTATGCCGTGATTTTGGGAGTGTTGGAGTTCTGGATTGTGCAAATATGTTTATCTGTGTACAGAATCAATAAAGAACATTTGAAAATCCCAACAGTAAACATGAGAGAACTACCTAGAGGGTGCAATGATATAACATTCTGGATTCAGTCAGTCTGTACTGAGACAAAAGACAGAAATTTCTGAAGAAACTCAGCAGATTTGTCAGCATCTGTGGAGAAACGGAATCAACACTTGAGTCAACTGATATTTCTTCAGAACTGATTAAGAACGTGGAGATGTTTGTATTTGTGCACTATAGGCACTTATCTCGTGTTGCCTGTGTATCTCCCCGTTTCCTCACCCATCCTCCAAGGTGACAAAACATCAACCCCATAAAGCCCGTTTCTAAATTCTTCCCAAAATTGACAAAGCGTATGCTTCAACTGACCCATCATGTCTGCGTGTTCCTGTGGATGGAACACATTTCTTGCTATCTTGACTGTCATTTTTTTCTCTCCCTATCCATTCCCTTAACAGTTTGATCCATGAATCTTCAGAAGCTTTCGGGAAGATTCAGAATTTCCGTTTTGCCTGCACCAACAGCCGCATCACCTTCTATACGTCCACTCCCTCATCAGATGGTCTTAAGGCTGTCCGACTCTTCATTGTGAAGATGTGGTCATGAATGCCAACATGCCTGCCCCTTTTCTGGGATACGTGGAACATTCCTTGTTCCAGTTTTGCACAATTCCCTCCTCACAAATGTGTCACAACTCCATCGATGACATCATCGGTGCTGCTTCTCCCTCCCGTTTGGATTTGGAGAAGTTTATCAATTTCACTGCCAATTTACATTCTACTCTCTTCCACACCTGATCCATCTCTAACTGTTCTCTTCCAATCCTCGACATCTTTGTTTCGATTTCAGGGGGCAGGCTGGTCATTGCTTTCCAGTACAATCCCATCGACACCCAGTTACCTTGACTATGAATTCACAAACTCAAATTTCAGCAAGGACGTCATTCCATTTTCGCTGTATCACTATCTCTATTGGAAAAGTTATTTTGATGCCACCGTCCATGAATGGGAGATAGGTGGCGTGCTCAGAACTTCTCTAAATATCCCAAGTGAAAATTCCACACCACCCTTCGAATACAGAACATATAACAGTACAGCACTGTAAAGGGCCTTCGGCCCTCGATGTTGCACTGGCGTGTGAAATTAATCGGATGCGCTTCTAACCTACAGCGTTCCATTATTATTCATGTAAAGGTCCAATGCCCGTTTAAGTGCCCTTAATGTCAGCGAGTCTGCTACTGTTGCAGGCAGGCTGTCCAACGCCCCTACTACTCTCTGAGTAAAGAAACTACCCCTGAAATCTGTCCGAAATCTATCACCACTCAATTTAAACCTTTGGCCCTTCATATTAGCTTTAGCCATCTGAGGAAAAAGACTGTCACTGTCCGCCCTATCTAACAATCTGACTATCTTATACGTCTCGATTACATTACCTTTCATCCTTCCTCTCGCCAACAAAAACAGTTCCCTCCGCCTTTCCTCGTAAGACCGCCCTTCCATACCAGGAAACACCCGTGTAAGTCCCATCTGAACCATTTCAATAGCTTCCACATCCTTCCTATAATGCGGTGACAAGAACTGTGTGCAATTGTCCACGGATGTGTGCAATTGTCCACGGATGTGTGCAATTGATTTCGTGTACTCCTGCGCTTCTCCAATAAGAATATGGACTTTAAAGTCTGAAAATTGCAGAGTTAGAAAGGCAAAGCAGCTCAGGTGCTGTCGGAGAAGCAGGGAATTTGACGTTTCCAGTCGGGAATATTATCACTAATCTGGTCTTTAATTTTCACTCTACCAAGCTCCTTATTCGAAGGACCATAAGCCAACAGTTTTGCCTCCCCTCGCAGGATGCCATAACTGGGCACATATTCCCCTTCGTCCATCTGATTATTTGGCAGGAGTGTTACTGTAAGGGCATACTGTTCCATTCTTCCATTCTCAACACCTCATAAATACACTTCCCATTCAATCACATAAGATGCAACACTTCCTGTTTACCTCTTCCCTCCACATTTTCCATGCTTCCATACTCTCCTTCCAGGTGAACCAGTTGATGTTAACAGCTTGCAAGGTTTATCTCCAACATGAAAATGGCTAGATGTTTTTTCAACCAACGTTATCAATTAATCAAACAAAAGCACACTATTTGGAAATCTTTGTTTTCACAAGAAAAGTCAAAATTTTTCAATGATATCTTGAACATTTTGAAACCTGCGATTATGTGTCATGTTGGTTGTCCAAAATATTTGATCAAATGACACACTCCCTGGTTCCATTGGTGTCTGTTAAGAATAAATTAGCTGCTATGCAAGATGCTAAATAGAAATGAAAAAGTAGATCGAAAGGAGGTATTTTCTGGTGTGGAAGGAATCTCGAATGAGTGGTCATAAATTTTCACAAAAATTTTAACAGATTTACAATAGAAATGAAGAGAAATTATTTCTCATCGGAATATCATTCTGTTGAATTCTCTGATCCAGAATGCGTAGATGCTGGGACATTGAGTAAGTTTAGTAACCGTCTTAAAGGTTATGGGGAGAGGGCAGGAAATAAGATTGAGATCATCTGTGATTGTATCAAATGGCAGAGAAGACTCGAGAGGCTGAATTGCCTACTTCTGTTCCTCGGTATTATATTCATTGAATTGCTGTTGAAACAGTTTATGTATTGGTGTGAAAAAAATACTTAAATGATGCATGTCATAAGAAATGACAGTGAAGGAAGAGAATGTGGATTAAAGGACAAAGGTCCTATTACTATCTTTGAAAAATATTGCCAACTGATAATGTGAATGATCAGACACCGACGCTGGCTTGTTACAAGTCCCAGTCCTGAGAAATGGTTCAGAGTGTTTTTTTTGCCAGATGTGAACTGAAGGCAAGCATTAGACTCTGCTCATAGCAAAACAATAGCTACCCAATCTTTTAAGTGTTAAAAGTTTTTAAAACATCTTTGGAAACTGCAGACAAATGGGCAAAAAGTGCGAAGGTGTACCATGCCAGGTGAGTGAATAATGGTTTAGAAGAGCAGGAGGGAAAGATAGTTGGATAAAACTTTATTTAGCTGTAGGATGGCTTGAACTGAGGATGTAGGACGACACATAAATGAAGGTTGAACCTGCCAATTGTGCAAAGCATTGACGTGCCGTGCAACGAGGAATATGATGCCAGTTGAGCAAGTAATTTTCGGAAGCCAGGTAGATGGGTGAAGTGTTAAACTGGTAATATGATTCTCGCGGCTTTTGCAAAAAGTGATGCAGGGATTAGCACGCAAGCATTACGGCATCAAGGACTCAGGTTTGATTTTAACATTGGGTGACCATTTGAAGCTTGGGCATTTCCCCCCATCTGCATGCATTCCCTGTCGGTGCTGAAGTTTCCTCACAATCTTTAAAGACGTATTGGTTAGATGGACTGGCTAGTCTAGACGTTGCAGTGTAATTTCCGGGGATGTGCAAGTTAGAGATTTTAGCAACAAAACAAACCCCAATGTGGGCTCTTGGTATCGAGTTAGGGATGGATTTCTATGGAATTTTGCTCAGACTTTCGATTGCAGATTGAAGTGGCTGCATGGCTTCTTTCTGCACTGCAGGCATTCGAAGATTCATTGTATGAACCTGGCTAGATACCCTCAAAAATATTTAAGAAGATATCCCAGACTCTATTTCTTTATGTGTTTAGGTACACGTACAGTGTATATCCCAGGAATTGTAGCCAATTGGCTAGAAGAAAATTGGGAATTTTGTTAAACATTTCAGTTGATACACGAACAAAAGTAAACACAATTTCAAAACCCAACCATGTCTATAGCTGCTGAATGAAGTAACTGTTCCATTTTCCAGAAACATCTGCAGAGATGTTCTTTGGCAAAGGTATATTCAAAGATACGTTCTTACAGGTAGGAGCGTTTTCATAAAGGACAGTCCGTCAAGAAAACCTCTGTAGAAGCATGGAATATCGTTTAGCTGTAGCTGCTTCGTTTTTGCTTTCCCTGCTAAAACCAAACGAAACTAGAAAGGAAACATATACTGGGATAACTGACTACTACACTGCCATTTTTCAAAGCAACCGTTTCCAGACAATTCGGCAATTTTGATTTCATGACCCCTATTGAAAAAGAAACAAAGGAGAGAATAACGTTGTTGAAGGGCAACATCGTCACGTTCTATGACTCCGAATTGGGGAAGAATAGCAGGTGGGCGGGATAGTCATGAGGCAGGTAACAATGAGAGTAAATCAGGATGATGAATACATACACCCTTTTTCCCAGGACCAGAGAACTGAAACCTAGATGGCAGAGTTTAAGATGTCGGTTGAAAGATGGAAGAAGGACGTGAGCTACAACTACTTCGAGCAGAAATAAGTGCTTATATGGAATTAGCTACTAGAAAAAAAGCGTTTTTGACATGCAGAATAGCAACAGTAAAAATGGATAGGTTAATCGATGGGAAGGGTAGAGACGATAAGGTCCAAATCTGGGGAGTTGGAAAGGCTCAGTAACCAGATGGTCAGCATCTACCGGTTTGGGATGAAGCGCCTGTTTCCATGCCCTTTTACTGTCTCACTCTATGACCCTAATTGCTCGGTGTACAACTTGCTTTTGGAGAATACGGAGGATTATAAACACTGCGCAACTTTTGTTTAAACATGTCTGCAAATGTGCTTGCAGAATATCTGAGGCTCTGTTGTGAACCTTTCAGGGAGATCTGAGCCAAAATGTGCGAGGGAGACTGAATGAGAGAAAAAGAGGACAGACTGGATAACGTCAAGTTTTACTGATTGTTACTATATGTTCATAATATCAAACCACTCATGTATGTCCAACACCGATAGAAATAAAGGAACACTGGGAAAAGTTCTAATGTGCAGTCCGGTTTCTATCAGTGCTGTTACCATCAAACATATCTGGGGTAAGTTCAATAATGAAATAGCCTGCAAATGAACATTGGATTCTTGGACTGAAGGCACGTCTTCCTGTTGCGGAGTTCTGATCATTTGTATTGTTTATTAAATAGTTGAATAATTGACGTGACTGGATGAATCACTGTTGTCTTGAGCTGCTATCTGAACGTCGACTGAGTTGCCACCTAAATAAAGGTGTTTGTGCAGGAACGCACATTGTGCATTGCGAAACCAATTTCTTTAAATATGAAAAAAGAATCAGTGTAATTTCTCCGATTTATTCCTGAAATATTATAGTAGAGGAATTCCAAAATATACGTAAACAAGAGTAGAATGAAGAAACTGGATATTGCGAACAGTAATATAATTGAGTTCTTCCTGCTGACCATCTCTGGATCACTGGGATTGTCTCCTTTTCTCTGACCTCTATGTCCCTCACGAACTCGACTGGTCATTAAAATGCATCTGACCGTCAGACGATTGAGCAACAAGAATAAAGTGAATGCTAACAATGGAGTTAACGTTGTATCAAACCATTTAAATCCGATCCATGCAGGCTCGGTATAATAACTTGACTTAGTCACACAAAGGGAAGGCGCATTGTTGATTCTTGCATAGGGCTTATGTCTAAAATGGAAGGGAACTTTATTTTAAACAGGGAAGAATGCCAGTTGTTTCTAAAACCGCAGCAGCAGTTTTATCAGTGTAATATTTACTTCTCAGCTTTTGGCAATGGATGGCAACACATCGATCAAAAGAGAAAGTGACAGTGAACCAGACAGAACAGTCAATGGTGACATGCGGTTTAACAAAGATAGAGCGGCATATGATAGTGAGGTTCAGGAATGAAAATGGAAAATAATTATATTTTATTCTCCTGTTATTACCTCTGCGATAATAACCATAAGATCTGCTGCTCCCATGGCCACCAGGTAGCGCGTGATGCATCGGGAAAGGCCACACTTTCCCCGTGAAGGTATTATAATGCCCACGAAATTAACTGTAAAAGGAAGAAAATGTGACTGGAAAGTATGGAGAGGCTGTCAGACCTAAATGTGGTTTTCAAGAAAATAAGTTTGGTATTGGGTATGAGTTTTGCACATCTTATCATGAATAATATGCTTCCAAATTGATCAGGGATTAGACAATAGAATAAAATAGTTAAAATATGCCTGTCTTGAAGAAGTTTTCCGCCTCTCTCTACAAGGATCTCTGGGAGTCCCTCTCCCACTGCAACCCCCAGCTCATTTCCTCTGCCCTGAAGCTACTCTATGCTACTTTCTCCTCACCCCCACCCTCCTGTCATTTATCTCTCCACCCTTCAGGCTCTCTGCCTCTATTCCTGATGAAGGGCTGTTGCACGAAACTTCGATTTTCCTGTTCCTCGTATGCTACCTGAATTGCTGTGTTTTTCCAGCATCACTCTAATATATACCATATAGAAATAAATAAACAGCTTTTAAAAAAACTTGGTCAAAACTGAAAATACAAAATTGAATCAAAATAAATGTCAAATGGTGCAGGATAATCAAGGCAAGGGGAATACATGATGAATTGTAACAACCCTGCGTAGCTCTGAGGAGCAGAGGGACATTGGTGAGCATTTACATCGGTCCCTTCGGTATCACGATATTAGGTAAACTGGTGAGGAAGTCATATGGTTCATTCAATGATATTAGCTCAGTACCGGGCTTCTCAGTGGGGCAATTATGTTCGAAATGCACATGCTATAATATGCAGTTCTCAGATCCACATTGTAGGATGGATTTGATAATACTGGAAAAGCTGCAAAGAAGACTTATCAACATGACGGTTGGTAAACTAGGTAGTTTCAGTTACGAAGAGAATTTGGGCAAACTGGATTTGTTTTGCTTCCAACAGATGAGTCTGAGATGAGATAGTTCTCAGAAAAGGTGAGTGGCGTAGATAGGAAGTACAGGAAGAAACATATAAGGACAGGGTCAATCACCGGGGGCATAGATCAAAGTAAAAGTAAAAGGTTTAAAGAAGATATGAGGAAAACCTTTTCACTAAGAGGGTGATGCGAATCTGAAAGTCAATGCTTTAAAACGGCACAGTGGCTCAGTGGTAAGCACAGCTAAATCACAGTGCCAAGGACGTGGTATTGATTCCATCCTCAGGCGACACCTTGGAGCCTGCACGCACTCCCTGTGTCTGTGTGAGTTTCCTTTGTTTGCTGCAGTTTCCTCCCACAGCCAAAGCATTTCATGGTTATTTGGATTGGCAATGCTAAATTGTCTAAATTGTCGGAGATATGCAGGATCGATGGATTAACCTTCGGGAAATCAGTATTGTAGTGGCAGGGTTGGGGATAGTTCGGGTTAAGATGTCCTTCAGACGGTTGGTGTGGATTGATGGGCCAAATCGCCTGCTTCCACTCTGTAGTGAATAAATTCTATTATAAAGAGTGGAGGAAAAACCGTCAAGAATTATTGAGACGGGCACACACAATACCAAGACATATAAGGCTGTGGGTCATGCGCTGAAAAATGGGATTTGTACAGTTTGGATTGGCTTTTAACTGGCAATTGGTCTTCAGAGCCTTTTCGTATGCTCTGAATTTCAATGACTCTGTGATTCATTTAACAAGACACTGAAAGAAACTAGTTTATAAAATTGACAAGAACTGCATTGCTAGAGAGATCTTATGAATCCAGAGGTAAAGGAAACGGAACTCATTTGATCCAAAGTTTCACCACTCCAGAACTGATAGGAAAGGACAATCACTTCTTTGTGCATCCTTGTGATTATGAATGTTCATTTTATCACGAAAAGTATGAAATATTCGCACCATTCTCAACAGGTTTGAAAAATTGTACAAGTAAAACACTTGGAAATATTGATTATGAAAAGACTTACAAAAGTAACATATGCATGCAATTACAATTAAGTGGAAAATAACAAATTTCAAAACAGCAATTTGGTGGGGCAACAGAAAAAATACAACAAAAGATCACTGAATACTAACAGAACTTGGGCGTGCCCGCTTCTCGGGTAGAAAGCAGCAAGAATTCAGTGAAAAACTCATTAACCCTTGGACGCCTGATAGACTAAGGAAGATATGAATTTGTTCAAACAAGCATCAATTATTCATCAACGTATGTGCTGGAATGTCGCAAAATAAAAGTTGCAAAGTTAAGAAATCAAAAGGTCCTGCAAATGCTTAGAAAATATTATACTGAAAGATTTTTGTTACCTGATAATAGTTTATGAGAAAGGACTCCTTCAAGAATAAGGAAAGCCATTCAAAATGTATGGAGCAAAAATACTGTGAAGTTGGAGAATGCGTATTTTGCATGATTACTAATCTGGGATTTAACCACACAAAGTCACTTGCAATGAGCAATGACGTAATGATCCCGAATTTTTGCAATCTGTGCATTTACCAATTCTCGATCGATATAAGTTTAACAATACCGTGAGATCCTAACTTCTATCCCAAACTTTTGTGTACCCTTGCAAAGTACCCTCAGCGATCTCAGCGTACTACATCACCTCTTCATCAAATTTACTTGTTATTTCCCCGAAGATCTCCTGCAAAGATGTCAAACCTATTGGAGAAGGGGAAAGGTGAATAGGAGGAGCCAGACATGAGCTTGCAGTGGTCTCAATTTTCAACGTAGGAAATCTGGCAAGAGTTTGCAATGGAGGAGCTGAGGACTGTGAAGTGACAGGTTAGGGAGTCAGTCAAAATGTTGCAGAGGAAAAGTTAGGTTTCAGGGGAATAGGAGAATACAGCTGAAAGCTAGTGACAAGCTTAGTGTTGCGCTAGTGCAGAGTGTCACTTGAGAGCATGCAGTACGGTAATCTAGGAAGAGGACTGAGAGGGCTCAGAGAACATGGCATTTGAGATTTCTTCACATTTGGGTAAACATGAACATATTAAAAATAGGCAGCATTAGTTTGAATGGGGATGTATATCAAAAATTGATTGATTTGTTTCGAGAAAATGGCAAAGTAGATTGATAAGGGCAGGGTGGCAGATGTTGTCTCCATGGCCTTTCGCAAGGCTTTCAACCAAGTGCCCCATGTCAGACTGATATAAAAAGTGAAGTGACATGGAATCAGAGGCAGCCTGGTAAAATGGATTTCAAAGCATCAAATGTCTCCAAGGTACCCAGAGATCTCCCCTCAGATCTCATAAACAGCATGATATCCACTTCATCAGATCTGGGGATTTCTGCACGTTTATGTCTCCTGCCTCTTCCTCATTAATCTTTGCATTCTCTCGAATCTGACCATTCGTTTCAAAATTTTCAGCTGTAATATCTTCCTCCATTTTGAATGCGGATGCGAAGCATTCATTGAAGACCTCACCCACATCCTCTGACTACCAGCACTTCCTGATTCTTTATCTGTAATAAGTCCCATTCGTTCCCTGGTAATGCTTTTGTTCCATAAGAATTTATAAATGCTATGCGGTTTTGCATACTCTTACCTGCCAGATATATCTCACAGTGCCCTTTGACCTCCTGTTCCCTTTAATTAGAATCTCTATCCTTTCTGTATACTCCTGAACTGTCTCCCTTGTGTTTGATGACTAATATCGAACTGGTACTTCCACTGTTTTCTTTATCAAACTCTGAGAATCTCTTCAGAGAAAGTGACGACTGCAGATGCTGGTAATCAATGTCGAGAGTGTGGTGCTGGAAAACGCAGCATCTGAGGAGCGGGAGATTTTACGTTTCGGCTAGAAGGCCTCATCATGAATAAGGCTTGTGCCGGGGGAGAGATAAATAGACTGAAGTGGGCTGGGGGAAGGTCACTGAGAATGCAGTAGGTAGATAAATATGGGGAGAAGGTGATAGGTGAGAGAGGAGAGTGGATCAAATCGATGGGAAAGATGATGAATATATCAGGAGAGCGATGACGAGTTGAAGGCTTGGGACTTTGATAATGTGGGGGAAGGGAAATGAAGAAATTGGAGAAATGCACATCAATCCGCGTGGTCGCAGGGCCCCAAGTTGGAAGGTGAGGTGTTCTTCCTCCAGGCAGTGGATGGTCAACGTTTGGCGCTGGAGAAGTCCCAGGACCTGCATGTCCTTGGTTGAGTGGGAAGGCGAGTTCATGTGTTGAACTATGTGGAAGTGTGAATGGTTGGTGAGGGTGTTCCAGAGATATTCTCAGAAACCGTTCCTGTCTCCCCGATGGAGAAGTCACCACATCGGATGTAATGCTCGATAACAAGTGTGCAAATACAAGTACAATTATTTCAAATGTGGATGGATCCTTTGGAGCCTTGGTTGGAGGTGAGCGGAGAGGTGTGGGTCCAGGTTTTGCCCTTTTTGAGGTCGCAGGTAAAGATGCCGTGAGTGGGCTGTGGGCTGGTGAGGGACGTGCATCTGGCAAGGAGCCGTGGAGGGAATGCTTTCTGATAGGGTTGGAGAGGAAATCTATTCCTCATGTTGTGGTCTGTTTTAGGTGGTGTAAACGGCGGATGAACATCGCATCTTCCGACCTGAGACCCTGCAACCACATACAATTATTGTGAATTTCAACAAGTTCCTCATTTCCCCTCGCTCCACATTACCACCATCCCAAGCTTCCCACTCGGCTCCGTCCTCTTGACCCTATCCACTCCACTCTCAAATCTCACTTTAAGCCTTCTCCCAAACCTTCATCTGTCCATTGCATTCTAAGCAACATTCTCCTCAATCCTAACCCCTCCCCTCCCATTTATCTCTCATCCACTCAGTCCAGAAGCTTCATTCTTGATTAAGGGCATGAGTGCGAACCATCAATCCTCCTGCTTCTTGGCTGCTGTGTGACCTGCAGTGCTTTCCCAGCACAGCAAACCCGTCTCAGAAAATCTTGACATTCAGAGCAACCTGTGTTTGTCGATCTCTCCCTTCATTCTGAGGAAAAATTATGCCCTTGAATTGTCACAATGCTACTTTTAAAAGATCATGTTGTTGGTAAAGCAGAACCAGTCAGGCAGCATCTGAGAAACAGGGCCATCGATGCTTGGAGCACAAGCTCTTCATCTGGAACAGCTGAAACTCGAAACGTCGATTCTCCTGCTACAGGAAAGCTGCCTGACTGGCTGTGCTGTTATAGCGCCACAATCTTCTACTCTGATCTCCAGGTGCGCAGTGCTCACTTTCTCCTACTTCGAAATGATTTTGAATTTGCATAAAATACACTTACAGCAAGCAGCTGCTCCCAGTCCGTTTGTCAGATCCTCTGTAAAGATATTGAAATTTGCCGTCCTCCAATTTATGCACTTCTAAATTAATCAACACCCTGCACTCTGTGGAAACTGAAACAAAGGGTGTGCTTGAAACAGACACGTGCAGGCTTACAAAACTAAAATAGATATCGATGCATTACGGGGGAGAGAGTAATGCGGATTTATGAGAAGATGGGCGGCCCTTTCGGTCAAGAAATAGCTCGAACAGGCCTGTTTTCTTGACGTCCGCCTGACTGCGGGGGTGTTTCAATATTTCAACAAACCTGTTCACTTCCATCTTCTCAATAATAACAAAGCAGAAGGAGCAAAGAACGATGCCATAAAATAATTGTAAAAGACAATCAATCACAATAAAATATTTGTGAACAGATTAAAAGAACACCGGGTGGGACAGGAAAGGACAGAATATGCAAAAGTATATGAGGTAAAATGAGAAATAAATGGTAAAAAGGCAACATTAATAGTTCTTTCCTGGAAAATGTGTAGTTTTCGGAGCAAGATGGGTGATTTAACAACATTGGTTAATGGACAGACCTTCTAGTCATTATAACGGGGACAAGATGAACAATACTGGAAAATTAATTTTCCTCTTTGACTTCTCTGGAAAGGACAAGTAGGAAGAAAACGTTGGTGGAGTATTAATGGAGCATAGGATGGACGAAGTAGATTAGCAATGATTTTGGGTGGGAAGAAACAGAAGGCACATGAGTAGAGATGAGGAATAACAAGGGGATGATAACATTACCAGTAGTAATATAAAGTTCCCATTATGGCAGTTATATGTTAGAGGAGAGTTAAATCGGTAGATACTGCAGGCATGTAACGAAATTCTGGGGAACGTTAATGTTCATGTTGATTAGGAAGTACAGATTGCTTTTAAAAGTCTTAAGGAAAAAATCGTAGAGTATGTTTGAGACATTTTCTGAGAACAGCATGTTTTGGTTCCAGCCAGGGAACAAACTACGTTGGATCTGGTGATACGTAATAAGGCAAGTATAAGAAATGATCTATCACTGAAAGGTTTTCTTGGTAACAATTTAACATGGTAAATGAAGGATTATGCGGAAAAGGCAGGAAATTAAAGTTGAAAAAGATTATAAACCATGATCTAATTAAATGGCGAAGCAGAAACAATTGGCTGAAAGGCCTGCTTCTGCATCTGTGTCTTCCAATGACAACTTTCTTCCTCACTCTGCGCTGGTCCAGTCTCATCATCTACCACATATCATTCTCTGGCCTCGCCAACAATATCCACCAGTTCCTCCTCAGCATTTGTGAAGCGCCTAAATACAGGAATGCCTTCTTGTCATGGCAATGTGTATCTCCTTGTCCTGTGTCATCAACTGTGTCGCTCGTGGCCGCCCGAATTGTACCTCCCTGTCTTTGTCTGCAGTGATCTCCATGACACACACAAGCCTCTTATTCACACGTTTCATCCAGGCATACATTCAAGGCAAACCTATCAAATTTTTTGCCTAAAATGGCGTGTAATGTTCAGAATGGTTTTGTGTTCACTTTTTGGGGGACAGCTGCTAACCTACGAAATGTGCATGCTGACAGCATGAGACACTGACACTCAAACTGACAGAAAATGTTTCCACTTCCTACACTGGATTGACATGTGGCCAGTGAGCGTTATTTCCCTGACTTGCTGCCTCCCGCTTGTCCAACTAGGTCTTGTTGATTGTACCCGCAAGAAGGAACACATTTCTGAAGGCCTGCAGCAGAACATGTGGAGAGGCATGGCTCATTCATGGCGCTGGATTACTTTGACAGTCCCCTCAAATAACAACGTTGTCGCAAACAGTGAACGTTGTTGTTTAACTGGGCCGTTCTTTAACGGATGCTGTTTTGTCGGCTGATGCCAGGTATCAACAATGAAATCCTTTCGCCTCGAACTCATATGTTTCTAGTGTGCACCATTACCAGTTAGGATTTCAAGATATGCAAGTGAGAAAGTGCAAAAATCAAGAAAGCCCAATAGTGTACATATCTGCTTATGACATCGGGATTGATGCACATGATAAATTCAGGCCAGTTTGCTTCTGTGTATCTTTTAATGTTTCTGTAAGTGTCAATGTCGCACTGTGTTTGCGTGAGCTTGTCAATATTTACTTACATAATATTTAATATTACTGTATATGTGTCTCTCTTTTGTTATCGCCAGGCTCTTTTCTATTTGTATTATCATTCATCCTATGTTTCTATGAGCTTGTTTATAAACTGCTCCTATTCATGTTTGATGCGTGAATTGGGATATGGTGGCATGTCCATTTTGTTCATTTATTTAAGTTTTTATTGTATTTGACTAAGTCCGTTGATGTTTAACAGATCTTTGCTTGACTGTGTGTAATGACTAACTTCATATCCATTGAAATTTGATCACATTCAAAGTAGGCATTGGTCATTTTATTTCAAATTTTAATAGATTTTTTTTGGAGGAAATTCAAACATTCTTGCTGGGTGGGCCAGTTGCCAAAGTATTTTACAGTGGGACACGTAAAGTCAAGTGCTCGTCACTAAAGAAAGGCACTGTAGGGAAAGATGTGGAAGAAGCAGCTAAGCCAGTGGTACTATGGAAAGCAGTAAAGGAAACCCCAAGAAGAGCAGAGGAATTGCAGGAGAGTGTGCAGACAAGGCCAGGGCACTTAGTAATTGATCGCTACAAATACTAGGCCTCGGTGGGTTAAGGAAACTCAGAAGGAACAGGGGGAGAAGACAACAAGAAATATTTTTTTGAGAGACAAAGAAGCTAACCAGTCGCTGATATAAGGTTTGAGCGATTTGCACTCTTTCAGCTCTGTTGCCCGAGATAGCAGTAACTGGTCGAAGAGATGGACAGAAATTTAGGGTTTCCCTGTGTCAGATCAGGTTGAAGTGCAAACTCAAGACTGGGAGAGGAAAACTGGGAATGATCGACAGAGTGTTGGTTTCAGAAATTCAGGTTGTTCTTGGGAATGACTTGCAGGGTCCGGATTGGAAGTTACACGCTTTGTTGTGGAGCACCCCAAGGAAGACCAAAAAACAGAGGAGTGGAAACAGAAATATCCTGGTATTTTCCCAGACTGGGTAGAAACCAAATCCCAAATCATAAGTCACAGCATGAAGCAAAATCATAGATAATGATAAAGAAGTTGAGTTACAGTTACAAGACACCCTGTTGGACGTAATAATGGAGGAGAATCCTGAACATTTAGAGGGTCAGACAGAAAAGTTTAGTCTTGAATGGCTAAGGCAATTGCAACAGCAAGACAAGGCAAGAAAACATCGATATGTGAATGTGTACTCGGAAACGGAGGTAGAGGATATTCATGATGACTATTATCTGAAGGATAGAAGCCTAAGATGGAAATGGAGACCACAGCAGCTTAGTGCAGACGAGAAATGTGCCGAAGATTGTGTTGCTGGTAGCACGTGGACTGGAGGTGTTATGGACAGCACATAAAAACCTATAGGCGGTCACGTAAGGTACAAAGGACACAGGCGAACTTGCAAAAACATTTTTGTGGGCCTGGAATGCACAAGGACGTGTTTAACTTTTGACAGAGCGGCGAGGAGAGAAGGTGGATCTAATCGAGGGCTGCCGGGAAGGGTAAGTTTTCCCACTTAAAAAGGGACTTACCACTGGTGTTGGGGCTCCATTTTGACAGAGCGGCGAAGAGAGAAGGTGGAATGATGCGACGGCTGCCAGGAAGGTAAGGACTTAATTAATATTTGGGCAGTGGCTACACCCCAGATACTACACGTGTAGAATTTCCCTCCCGACCCCTCCTCTAACTGGAAGAAAAATACTCTGTAAGATAGGGCTTTTATTTTTTTCTTTATCTTTATTTTTCACACATTTAAGTGCATTGTTTGGTTTTTGGTCAGTTCATATAAAGTTAGGCTTACAATGGCAGGGGACCTCAGACCAGTCGCATGTGCCTCTTGCTTGGTGTGAGAGCTTAGGAACATAACTGACATTCTTAACTCTTACACCTTCAAGAAGTGTGTCCAGCTGCAGCTCTTGTTTAATGCATGACGGCTCTGGAGCTGCGGATGGAATCACTGTAGAGCATTCGTGATGCTGAGGAGGTCGTGGATAGCTGATTTAGTGAACTGGTCACACCGCGCAGGGTAGAATTGCTGAGGGACACAGTAAATGGGTGACCAAAAGTCAGAAAAAGAGTAGGAAAGCAGTGCCGGTGTCCCCTGCGGTCATCTCCCTCCAAAACTTTATACCGTTTGGGATAATGTTGGGGGATATGGTTCACCAGGAGAGGGGCAGCATTTGCCAGGATTATGGCACTGTGGAGTGCATTGCTGTTCAGAAGGGCGGGAAAAAGATTCGTAGGGTCATTGTCATGGCAGATTCTATTGTGAAGGATGTAGATGTGCGGCTCAGTGGCCGGAACAGGGACTCCCGGATGGTATGTTGCCTCCCAGTGATCATGGATGTCACTGATCGGCTGCAGAGCATTCTGAAAGAGAAGGGTAAACAGGCAGTTGTCATGGTGCATATAGGCACCAACGATATAAGGAGCAAACGAGATGAGGTCCTCAAAGAAGAATTCAGGGAGCTAGGAGAGAAGATACAGAGGAGGACGTCAAAGGTTGTGATCTCTGGATTGCTACCAGTGCCACGTGCTAGCCAGTAGAAATGAAAAAAAAGGCACGATGAACACATGTCTTGACAAAGGGTGTAGGAGGGAGGGGTTTAGATTTGTTGGATGTTGGGATCGGTTCTGGGGAAGATGGGACTATTACAAAATGATTGTCTACATTTGAAACAATCCAGAACCAAAGTCCTGGGGGGAGATTTTGTTACCGCTGTTGTGGAGGTTTTATGCAAAATTGGCAGGGGTCAGGGAATCGCAAAGAGTAAACAAGTAGGCAGCGAGGAGGAGACTGGGGATTGTAAAAAAACTTGAAGATTGCATTAATGAAGGGAAAATTAGGCAGAGAACAGATGAGCACAAAAAAAACTCGTAGCCTGAAATGCATCGACAGTAATGCAAGAAGTTTCGTGTGTAAGGCAGATAAACGTAGGGCTTGAATTGGTGCCTGGGGGTATGACGTTATTGCAATCGCAGAGCCTTGGTTGACCATGATGATTGGCAATTAAATGTTCCAGATAATAGACACTTCAGACAGGAATGGGCGGGAAGCAAAAGGGCAGGGGGCGGAGGTGCAGAGTTGCATTGCTAGTCAAGGACGATATCACGGCTGTGCTATAGGAGCACATCATGGAGGTCTTGGGTAGTGAGGCATTATGAGTGGAACTGAGAAATAAGAAGGGTGCAGTTACACTGTTGGAGCTGTATTGCAGACCTCTCAAAAGTGAGCGTGAGTTAGAAGAACAAATAGGTAAACAGATTATGGAAAGATGGAGAGGCCAGAGGGTAGTGTGATGGGAGATTTTAATTTTCCCAACATTGACTGGGATGCATTTAATGTCAGAGGTCTGGATGGGGTGGAATTTGTAAGAAAAGTCCAGGAGAATCTTCTAGAGCAGTATGTCAATAGTCCAACGAGGGAAGAGGCCATATTGGACCTGGTGCTGAGGAACGAGCCCGGTCAGGTGTTAGAAGTTGCGGTGGGGGATTTCTTTGTGAACAGTAACCACAATTCTGTAAGTTTTAGAATACTTGTAGATAAAGTAGAGAGTGGTACAAAGGGAAGAGGACTAAATTTGGACAAGGCCAATTATGTCAAAATTAGTCAGGAGCGAGAAAATGTGGATTTGCCACAGCTATTTGAGGGGAAGTCCACATTTGAGATGTGGGAGGATTTCAAAAATAGGTTAAAGATAGTTCAGGAAACGTATGTCTTTTGAAGGCAAAGGATAGGAAGGACAAGATTCGTGAACGATTGATAACAGGAGAAATTGTAGGACTAACCAAGAGGAAAGAGGAAAGGTCTATGCAGCTAAGAACAGAACGGGCCCTGGAGGAATATCAGAAGAGTAGGGAAAGTCTTAAGCGAGGCAACAAACAGGTTAAAGGGGGTCATGAAATAGCTTTAGCAAGCAGAATTAAGGAGAATCCCAAAGCGTTTTCTTCTTATATAAGATGCAAGTGGCTAACTAGAGAGAGGATTGGTCCACTAAAGGATAACAAAGGAAGGCGGTATGTCAAACCTGAGAGAATGGGTGAGATGCTGAATGATTACTTTGCATCAGTGTTCACTGAGGAGAGGAACATGATGAATGTTGAGATTAGAGATAGAAGTTTGATTAGTCTGGTTCACTTTGACATAAGTAGGGAAGATGTGTTGGGTAGGCTAGAGGTTATTAATGTGGACAAATTCCCTGGACCGGATTGGATCTATCGCAGGTGGCTGAGGGAGGCGAGAGGCGTAATAGCTGGGGCCCTGACAGATATCTTTGTAGAATCCTTAAATACAGGTGAGGTGCCAGAGGACTGGAGGGTTGCTCATTTTGTCCCACTGTAAATAATGGTGGTAGGGATATTCCGTGTAACTACAGACCAGTGAGCCTGACCTCAGGGGTGGGAAAGTTGCTGGAGAAGGTAGTAAGGGATATGATCTATTTATATTTCGAATAGAACAGTCTTTTCAGTGATAGGCGACATGGTGTCTTGAGGGGGAGATCGTGCCTTGCCAACTTTAAAAACTCTTCGAGGAAGTGACCAAGTTGATAGATGAAGGAAGGGCTGTTGATGGCACATACATGCACTTTAGCAAGGCGTTTGGTAAAGTTCCCCATGGTAGACTAATGTAGAAAATGAAGTCACGTGGTGTGCAGGGTGTTCTAACTAGGTGGACAAAGAACGAGTTGATCAACAGGAGAGAGCGTAGTATTTGAAACGAGTTTATCGAAATGGAGAAAGGGGAGCAGTGGTGTTCCACAGGGGTCAGTGGTGGGGCCACTGTTGTTTGTTATATACATAAATGATGTGGAATAGGGCACTGTTGGTTTTATCATCAAGTTTGCAGATGACACGACGTCTGATGGAGGAGCAGAAAGCATAACTGACTGTCAGAGAATACTGGAAGCTATAGACAGACGGGAGAGTTGGGCGGAAAAGTGGGAGATGGTTTTCAATCCAGAAAAATGTGAGGTGATGCATTTAGGGAAGACTAATTCTGTAGCGAATTATATAATGAAGGAAAGAGCCTTGGGAAAAGTTGATGGACAGAGAGATCTGGGAGTGCAGGTCCATTGTACCCTGAAGGTTGCTGCACAGGTGGATAGAGTGGTCAAGAAGCCATATAGTATGCTTGCCTTCATTGGACGAGCTGATGAGTATAAGGGCTGGCAAGTCATGTTAAAAATGCACAAGACATTCTTTCGGCCGCATTTCGAATACTGCGTACAGCTGTGGTCACCACATTACCAAAAAAATGCAGACTCTTTGGAGTGGGTGCAGAGAAGGTTTACGAGGATGTTACCTGTATGGAAGGTGCTAGCTATAAGAGAGATTGAGTAAGTTAGGTATATTGGTATCAGAAAAAAGGAGGTTGATGGGGGGAACCTGACTGAGATTTATAAAATCATGAAGGGTATAGACAGAATGGATCGAGACAAGCTTTTTCCTCGGGTGAAGGATTCCCTAACGAGATGTCACGCTTTCAATGTGAGAGGTGGAAAGTTTAAGGGGGATACACGCAGTAAGAATTACACGGAGGGGGGAATGGGCGTTTGGAACGCGTTGCCAGCAGAGGCGGTGAAGGCAGGCATGGTAGATTCATTCAAGATGAGTCTGGACAGATGTTTGAGTCGGTGGACAGCAGAGAGGTACAGACGTTTAGGTTTGACTGACAGGGTTAGATAGCACATTTGGATCGGGTCCGTCTTGAAGGGCCGATGAGCCTATTCCTGGACGCTAGGTTTTCTTTGTTCTTTGATTAACTTTTCCCGTAATTGTCATCCATGCCAAATGGCAGGTCAGCCGCAGGTGGTAATAAAACCAGCATCTTTGTTACCAAGTATTGCATCTGAACAACCTTTCACGTGGGTTATATTTGATTGCAGAGGTACCATCCAAAAAAATAAATGTGAGAACCAGTACTTGTTTACCCAAATGAATTCTGAGAGTGTGGTGCCGGAAATGTTCAGCATGTCAGGTACCGTCTGAGGAGCAGGAAAATCGATGTCTCATACACAAACCGTTCATCAAGAGACGACCAGATTTCTGGAGGCAATTCCAATCTGAGGTATCAAGGCAAAAGAGGTGGTAGAAGTGTTCGTAGATTTCTTTACACAGTATGGGCTACTCAGAGAGATTCAGTCGGTCTGAGGATCTGATTTTACTGCTAGGCTGTTTAATGGCATTATGGAAAGCTTGAAATCGAGTGCGTAACATCCTGAATTTCAGGGAGCTTTTGAAAGGTAGAATCAGACTTTGAAGACGATGTTGAGAGCATAATGTCAGGACTGCGATAATGATTGTGATAAAGGTGTGCCATGCATATTGTTTGCCATTAGAGATTTTCCAAAATAAAGGACTCAATTCGCACCATTCAAGTTAATTTTCGAGCATGACGTGAGAGGCTCTTTGAATTTAATTAAAGAAAAGTTGACGGGACCGTATTCAGACATTTCACGCTTAGATTATATATCTGCGATGAGGGCAAGATTAAATCGAGTAGTTGAGTTACCTAAACACCACTTAAAGAGAGCACACCACAGAAACAAGCAGCTGATATAGACGTTATTACGGAAGTAATGAACTTAACGTACTGTTGCAGTCTATGCACGGGATCATGATACAGGTTTCCAGTAACAGATAATGGGAGGGCATCGTGATAGGTTAGTTAATGACTGGGAGTTGAGCTAATGCTAACGATGATGGTGTTGCAATGTGACAGGTTAAGTGCGATGGAGGTAACCAGTGTGTCAGACGATGATTCTTTTGGAAAGGCAAAGCAAGCTGGCATGATTGGCTATGCTAATGTTATCCAAGAAGCGCGGGACCAAGAAATTGTGTAAACTGAGGAGAACAAAGAGCTTGCAAAGATTCAGGGAAGACATTTTTGTGGCTCCCACAGCTTTGATATTTCAAGATAAAACTTTAATTTCGTGAAGGATTTTCTGCATATCCTGGTAATTTTTAAAAGAACTATGAGCAATCCTGCAACAACACATTTGGCACCCCAGCAGGGACTGGAGAGAGACCTTTTCCTCTGCAAAGAGGCTGAAGCTGCAGGGCACTTCCCACTTGAACCGCTAGCTCTCCTGAGAAAGACAGAATAAAACAGTTGGCCACACACAAAAGAAAAGGTAAGTGTGTCGCTGTTAACTTGGTTGTATTCTCTCTACTCAGAACGGTTCTCAGGAGCGCAGAAGTGCAAAGAAAGCTGCTGGTGGCTCACTCCAATACAATGAACCAGAAGCGGGGTGGGAAAATAAGGTTTGAGGAGATGCAGAGGATTGTTCTGCAAAACAGCACGGTGGTGGGGTGTTTACGAGTGTCGAATAGAGACCAAGAAAAAATTCCACGTGGTGTTAGTAAATTTCTGTGGTTACTATGGAATGAGTTACATGAGGGTTTCTCAGAATGCGTGACGTTCTGCTCGGGCAGGGCTGTGTAGTATTAGTGATTTTGGATGAAATTGAAAGCCAGCAGATTGGTAGTTGATGATTAAAAGTAAATTTGTAGATAATAGTCATAGTGTTAAAGTGTTACTAGATTGTTGAATTTTTAAGACAAGGCCTGCACTATAATTAGACTGTATTTTTAAAAATGATTAAAAAAAAGATCTGTTGAGGAAACGACCTGTGTGAGAGAGAGAGCAGCTCGAGCTTGCAGAAAGTCTTTTTGTGTGTCTGTGTGTGTATGAGAGAGAGAGAAAAAGAGAGTGACAGAGATTGTATAGATTAACCATTGTGGTCTGGTTTACATGAATAATTGTTTAGTGGTGGATGAATGTTTGGGATTTGCTGCCTGGAGCTCCAGGTCCAGGGTTGTTTTGATTTTATTTTGCCCTGTAAGAATTTAAGATAGTTTTTTTAAAGCAGGTTTTTCGAGGAGATTGGTGCATTCTGCAAATGCAGTGGCAGAATGGTTCAGGCAGAATAAATGAGAATAGATTGTTTTTATTAATTAATTGAGTCTAAAGATGTTTAGGGGCTGGCAGATTGGTAAGGGACGATTGCGAGTTATAGAGTTATGGGATATTTATAACAGGTGCTACCAGACTTGTATGACATAAGGATTGTGAGACCAGATGTAATGGATTATCTGGACTGAAACATATGTCAGGATAAATGAAGGGAGTGTTGCTGGAATTTTGGTTAAGACGTTTCCGGTAGCAAGACATGCTTTTGTAAATAAAATCTGAAAAATGGGAAAGAGCAACTAAAGATTGATTTACTGATGGTCGAAAGAGGGTACTTTTGATTTAAATATGTGCGATGAAATGGAAAGATTAATTAAGAATTACAGATCTAACGTAAGTCAACACAGAGAATACTGAAGAGGGAACATTAGCTTCGAATAGAAGGGGAGGATTCAGAAAAACTTTTCAGGCGCCAGTTACGACCAGAGCGTGCCAGAAAGCAGAACGAACACGGCTTGGGAACAAAGACTTTGGAAGAGAAAATCCCACCGTTTTTAGAACAGAAAAAAGAGCGTTGAGTTTGGAGTTTCAGCAAGGGAAATCATGTATGAAATCCAGATTTCGACTTTCAAAAAACCTAGCCCCCTCCGACACACTGTTCTGGAATAAGTGGGGCATGAAAGATAGAGGGGGAAATTGGTTTAAAAGTAGCTGATCCAGAGCAGAAAGCGTTAAACGTAAGAGTAGAACAGGCGAGGAGGCAAACAGAATTACGAGCTTTACAACTGGAAAAAGAGAGATTGCGAGGTGAAATTCAGATGTTACGCATGTTTACAAAACAAAGAGATTATGTGGCACCTCAAAGTTATTCCAGGAGTGTTGTATAGAAACAGGCAGAGAGCGATGCGGGGGGAGGAGGGGAGCAAAGGAGGCAGTAACAAAGACACGGAGATGGGAGGAAAAACAAGTTAGGTGAGAATTTCTATTCTCACCTAAAATGAGGAATCACAATGTAATAAATTTAATAATGGAATGAAGCTCGTACAGGGGAAGATGTTGCCATTGTCTATCAAAGGGGGAAGACAGCCACAATACACTCCTTGGGGAACCCAGTATCTGGAAAAGCTGAGAAATGTGTTGTCCAGTTTACATAAT
Source organism: Chiloscyllium punctatum (assembly GCF_047496795.1). Classification (NCBI taxonomy): domain Eukaryota; kingdom Metazoa; phylum Chordata; class Chondrichthyes; order Orectolobiformes; family Hemiscylliidae; genus Chiloscyllium; species Chiloscyllium punctatum. The sequence continues at coordinate 4,552,133 of NC_092792.1, read as the reverse complement.
GGAGCAGGAAAATGGATTGTAGGCTTTGAATATGAAACCACCGGACAGTTTTTGGCGATGGATGATCTGAAGGCACTGCTAGACTATTTCGAAAACCAGTTTCAAAGGTGGAAGCTTGAAACAGAACAGGTTTTGGAAAGTAGTCAACTGTTAACTGCAATGTCCTGGGCTGCTACTGTCGAGACACTGCCACTTAAGTGAAATCTAAGTCATAGGGGGTAGTGGGTCTAACGTCCATGGTCAGACAGGAATTCAGAAATCGTGTAGTCCATGTGGTCAAATCACAACCGGAAAGATCAAAAGAAGCTGGCTGATCAACAAAAGATTTTGCGAAGAAATGTGACACAAAAGCAGTTCAGGGAACTTAAAAAGACAGAGAAAGCGAAAACGAAGATGATGTTGCCGGTGACTACCGGGTTGATTGGCGCTAATGAAATGAATAACATGCCAGTCCAGGGAGAACCCTGTACCTGGGCGGCTCCAAAGACAAGGACAAAGAGGTCGGGAGTCAAACGGTACGGTGAGAAGTCAGATTCAGAGAGGATGAGTAATAATGTCTCCGGGGTTTTATCAACTCGGCCATTTAATGGCCATGACCCTCAAGGCCTCAGTGTGCCCCGATCAGTCGGGAACGGCCGGCTGTCCCGCCACCAATCCCAACAGACCGGACTAGGTCTGTAAATGCGTATAGGATGCGTTGGAGTTGCCCAGAGAATCCAAGTGGAAAGGGGCTATACACTACAATGACACGGGAGGCTGAACAGGAACCTATTTTACTGGATAATGTCGAAGGGCGGTTAATGCTTATGATAATAAATGCTATAGCTAAGTCTTCTTGCGTCCAACCGCACTATGCCTCCCACCTTCCCTCACAGGTAAATTTACGATGGCTGCAGAGTTCTTGGGTAGACCACTGTTGACTAGGTTTACAGCTCATGCCAGTTTATAAATGAATAATAAAATAGTCGTCTTACCTTTATTAGTCTCTAAGTGGACACCAAATAATTTGCTCAGTAGGGGCACTTTATTGAAGTTAGAATTTTTATTGGAATGAAATCAGAAGTGATTGATTGTTGATAGAGCGAATTCTCAGTTGGTGTTGCAGTACGCCAGTAAGGCCGACTGAATAATGGAGAGGCGACATGGATTGTTATATTTGGGAAACTTGGGAAAATGGTGGAAAGATGATTTAACCTTTACTGATTTTGGCTGAGCCACCCTAGTCTGAGCTGCATTGTACAGTGATTTTTGACGATATTCAGAGTAAAGTCCTGTAGAGTGTTAGCACTGTGAGGTTGTCATACCACAGAATTTACAGGGTGTAGCGATAGTGATAAGGAAGCAATGGTGTTTCCAGAAGAGCAATGGGAATCGCATCCAACATTGTCAGCGGATTGTCGAGTTGACAACCGCATTGATGATGCCTCCAGATTGAGCTATTATACAGTGTCAGTTGCACAAGGTTGGTGGTGATTTGATGGTCAAAGGTAATCAGGAAGCAGATGAAGGGACTGGGTTTGCTTCTGGCACCCGTCAGCTCTCATTACACCCCAGGTGTGTTTGCATCTGGAACTCTCCATAGCCAACATCACAGCAATGCAAGTTGAGGCAACCTTAGCTGAGCAGCTGCTGTGGGGGCAAAGTGGGGCCAGGCGTAACCAGAAAGGCCTGTGGTGCACAGAGGAACGTTTATTCGTGGCATCTACCCCTTTGTTGACCATTCTTATCTCAGAGGCATGTAAATTAGATCTCTATGCTAGAGGCGCTGTACTGCGGAAGATAAAGAGGGATGGCTTTTATTCACCTTATTTGGAGGCTTCAGTGGACAACATCTTATCGCAATATAATGTTCGTGCTTAACCTAATGTCAGAATGGTGATAACGACCACTCTTGGAAGTATACCCTGAGGCGCCATTTAAGTATTTGTTGGTTGAATATGTGGATAAGATAAGGATGGTGAGAAAGCCGAGAGAGATGTTGGTGGTCATTGGCAGGTTTAGTAGATGGGTAGAAGTGGCCCCCGTCAAAAGATTAAGGGGCAGGCACTGTGGTAAAGTTTTTAACAACTGACGTTATTCCGAGGTTTGTCATATCATCTGAAATCATATCGGATAATGGATCTGCCTTTATCCAGAAGGTGGTTAATTTTGCTGTGGGTTAAATTTAACCTTGTGGGTTAAATAGAAGTTTGGATATATGTATCAGGGTATGTTGGAACAGATTATTAGCACTTTGGAAACTGAGTTGAATCTACTTTGTTCTGGTACTTATCGTGGAGAAAGTGAGGACAGCAGATGCTGGAGATCAGAGCTGAAAATGTGATGCTGGAAAAGCGCAGCAGGTCAGGCAGCATCAAAGGAGCAGGGGAATCGACGTTTCGGGCATCAGTCCTTCTTCAGGAAGGGCTTCTTCAGGGCTTATGCCCGAAACGTCGATTCTCCTGTTCCTTGGATGCTGCCTGACCTGCTGCGCTTTTCCAGCAACACATTTTCAGCTCTAGTAACTATCGTACCTGGGTTGATGCGCCAGTGCTGGCATTAATGGACTACCATATTACAGACTAACTGCCTGGCTAACTGACGCTGCCTGAAATGCTAACTGGTAGACACGTGCCAGTGCCTGAGTGGAAGAGTTAATTTGATGGGACTAGCTTAGAACGATTGGATCTTAAGATTAAGGAGTACGTGCAACAGCTAACTATGATTCATGAATCTATTCACACAGAGGAAATGCTAAGGGAGCCAGTGTCTGGTAACAGGAAGCCCCCCTCCCTCCCCTCCCCGTCCTAAACATTTCTGCTCCTGTGCTGACTGAGTGTTCATTGTTTTTGAGGACCTGGCGGATCTCGCTTGGTAGTGCCCATGCGCTATCACAATTGGAAGCATGTCCATGATCCGGCAATACATGTTGTGGGTAGAGGTTAGCCCAGGGGTTTCCTCAAAGTGTTCAAGGTCGGGAATGCGATTGCCCCGGGCTGCAAGTTGCTTATTCCTGCCATTGGTGTTACCAGAACTGCTGAGTGGATTAGTTATATCTATTATAATCAGCAGAAATTTGTTAAATACTCTGATGATGTCTCCTCTGTGTTAGGTGAGCAATTGGATGCGAGCAGTCGGATGGCATGGCGGACTCAGTAGGCCTTGGACTGGTTGTCGGCTGAGAAAAATGGGGTCTGTGTACTGTTTGAGGAACATTGCAGTACCTTCATTTCTCATAACACTAGCCCAGAGGGATGTATTAACCTGGCAATGGGCAAGCTGTGGACGTTACAGGAGGAGCTTAAGGAGAATGTGGGGTCTGGCCGTCGGGTATTTGGATGGTTGGATGGTGTTTTGGGTAGATCGACGGCTTGATTCGCTAAGATTAGGAGTGTTCCCGGTATTGCTTGTTGTCGTTTACTTTTGCTGTGCTCTAACTCTTGTGAGGTCTTTTTTAAAGTGTGCCTTGATGCATGATTATTCCATATTGTTCCAGTGGACTCTGACCAGCCCACTCATCCACCTCGGGTTCGCTGCTCTACTTCTATGATCTGACATCAGCTGTGGTGCTGAAGCTTTGTTTGGATGGAGACACCGGACTTGCATGTGTTGTGTTCGCATTTAGATTGTGCAGGATCTTTGGCTCTTGTTTAACCTGTTCCAGTGAATTATGGACGGTTCTTTGGGGCCGTGGCTCCAGGTGCACAGAGAGAACACTTTGAGGTTTAGACCCTGAAAATTGTTATTGACCTTGTTACTTTCCCTTTGTGCGTTGTGATCGGCTAGCTAAATCACTGGCAGATGTGCTAATGGACATGTGGTGATGATGGTGTTGTAATGCGATCGGTTAATTGTGATGGATGGATCCAGTGTGGCAGATGATGATTAGTTTAGAAAGACAATGCAGCCAGCATGATTGGCTGTGGTCAGAACCTATAATTGTATCGAGTGCAGATGAACAAACCGATTGCGGGGATTCAGGGAAGAACTGCTGCTGGCTCCCACAGCTTTGATTTGGCAAGACTAAATTTTCTGAAGGAAGTTCTGCATCTCCTGGTATTTTTTAAAAGAATAATGAGTGATTCTTCCACCACTCTTCCTGACCCACTCTTTTCCCAAAGTTCTCTCTCTGACTCTATTATTCTGAGAGTCTTTCTCTCTGTCACTCTCCCACAACTCTCTCACTCCCTCCTGACTCCCGCTCTCTCTGTGAACAGCTCACGCTCTCCCTGACTCTCTCTCTTCCTGTTTCCCAGTCTATCTGAAAATCTCGCTCTCTCCCCCCGCCTCTCTCTCCCTGTAACTCACTCTCTACGAATATCACACTCTCCTCAACATTCACCTTCTTTTCCATCTCTCTGTCTCTCTCCTTAACCTGGGTTTATATCATAGACTCTTGGGCTCTCTCTCAGACTCTCACGCGCTCCCTCTCTCTCTGACTCTCTCACCACCCCACCCCCGACTTTGCCTTTCTGTCACTCTGGCCAACATTCTCACTGTCTTCGGGTATCTTTCTCTCTGTCGCGCTTTCCCCATCTCTCTCTCTCCCCAAGATGCTCTGTCTCTCTCTCCCTGAAACTCAGTCTCTCTCTCCTCGACTCCAGGTCTCTCTCACTGAACGACTCCCGCTCTCTATCTCTCTCACTTCCCCCTTATTCTCGTTCTTTCTCCAATTCTTTCCCTCCCTCATTTTCTATCTAATTCTCTCCCCGATTTTCTCTCCTTCCGACTTTGTCTCTTTCCCCAACCCTCTCTCTCGCCCTGAATCTCTCTCTCTCTCCCCGACTCTCGTGCTTTCTCACTGACTGTCGGTTTTTCTCGCCGAATTTCACCTTCTCCCTCTTTCCCTTCCTGCCTCCCTCTCCATCTCTCTCTCCATGACTCTCTCTTTCTGTCTATCTCCATAACTTCCTGTCTCTATCTCTCTATACCTGATACTGTCTTTTTCTATTCCCAGATCACGCTCACTCACTTTCTCTGCCTGACCATCTCTCTCTCACAGACAGAATATCTCTCTCTTTCTCGGACTCTGTTTGTACCTTACTTTCACTCACAACCTCACTGACTAATTATCTCTCCCCGACTCTCTCTAAACGACTCTGTCTCTCTCGAAATGACTCTCGGTCCACTCTCTGAATAAAGTTTGTGAGAAGATTTGTAGCTCGGGTGCTCGTTGTTGTGGTTCTGTTTGCCGAGCTGGGAATTTGTGTTGCAGACGTCTCGCCCCCTGTCTAGGTGACATCCTCAGTGCTTGGGTGCCTCCTGTGAAGCTTCGCAGGATGCTCCAAATCACTGCGGATGTCACCTAGATAGGGTACGAAACGTCTGCAACACAAATTCCCAGCTTGGTGAACAGAGCCACAATAACTCTCTGAACAGCTGTCTCTCTCCATTGTTCACCCTGTCTCTCCGACTCTCTGTCGCCATCACTATCCATCTCGTTCTCTCCCTGACACAGTCTCCTGCTCCCTGACTCTGTCTCTCTCTTGATCTCCGTCTCCTCGAAACTTTCTCTCCGGGATGTTTTTTCTCTCTCTTCCTGATTGTCATATTCTCCCTGACATCTCTCTCCTTCAGTCACTTTCCCGCGCCTTCCGTGAAACACTCTGTCTCAGTGATTCTGTCTCTCCGACTCTCACTCAACCTCCCTGAATCTGTCTCTCGTTTTCTCCCCGACTCTGTCTCTCCCCACCAGTCTCTCTTCTGACTCTCTCTCGCTCTCACAAACTATCATTCGTTCTCACCGACTCTCGATCTCTCTCTCTCCGATTCTCACGCTCACTCTCCCTGTCTGTCCCTGACTCGCTCTTACTCTCCCCACTCTTTCTGTCTCTCTCCCAAACTTCCTCTCTTCTCTCTCTATCTCTCGCTCACCGACTCTCTCTCCCCAACATTGTTCTCTTTGTCCCTAACAACCTTTTCCTCTCTTCTGATCCTCTCTCTTCCTGACTCTCTCTCCTTCTTTCTCTCTCTGTCGACTCTCTGGCCCCCTCTGACTCTCTCTCAAATCCGATTTTCTCCTGTTTTCTCCATGACTCTCTCTCTCTCTTACAAACTATCTCTCTTCCTCCCTGTAATTGCTCTCTCTCTCCATGACTGACTGTCTCACTTCCTGACAATCTCTCACTGCCTCTAATACTCCCTCTCCCTGACTCTCTGCCTCACTCCTCGCCTTTCCTCCCACTCTCTCCCACATTTTCGTGCTTTCTCTCTCTGTCCCTGACTAGCTTTCTCCCTGATCCCCTCTCTCCGATTATCTCTTTACCCCTCACTCCATCATTCTCTCTCTCTCTCTCTCTGTCCCTAACTTACTTTCTCTTTGTCCCCAACTCTGTCACTGGAACTCTCGCCTTCTCCCTGCCGAGTTCCACCCCCCTCTCTCCCACCCCAACTGTCTCTCTCCCCCCGCGAGTCTATCTTTATTATGCTGGACTCTCGCTGTCTCTGCCTAAATCTCGACCTCTCTATCTCTCCCCTTGATTATCTATCTCTCTCTCCCACATTTTCTCTCCCCCCCCCCCCCCCCGACTCTCTCTCTACCTCACTGATTTTGGTTGTGTCAGGGACTCAGTCTCTCTCTCCCCGACTCTGTTTATTTCCCTGAGGTTGCTCTCTCTCTCTTTCTAACCCTGACTTTCCCTCTCTCTCAACAGGTCTCTCCCTCTACTTGAATCTCTCACTCCAACTCTCTCACAGTTATTTACGTTCGCTCACCACGTGACACTCTTGCTCTCCATGAATCTGTCCCTCTCCTACTATCTCTATAAGAATTTATCTCTCTCTTCATGAATCTCTCTCTGTCCCCACGAATCTCTGCCTCTCTCTCTCTCTCTTGGCCGGTCTCACGTTCCCTCTGAACGACTCTAGATCTCTCTCCCCGTCTGATGCTCTCTCTCCCTCCCTCCCTGACTCACTCTCTCGCCCACACTCTCTCCCTGAACCCCCCTCTCCCCTCTTTCCCGTCTTCCTTGTAACCTCTCTCTCCATAATCCTCTCTCGCCCTCCCCATTTCTCTCACAGCTCACCCTCTCTCGCAGTGTCATACATACTCTCTCTTTCTCTAAGCCCCCCCCCCCCCCACCACGATTCTATCGCTCTGTCTTCGGCTCTCTCTCAACGAGACTCGCTCTCTCTTTCGCTCTCTGTCTCTCTCTAAACGGCTCTACCTCCCTTCCCCTGATTCTCACTCTGCCTCCGATTCTTTCTCTCGCTCATTTCGCTTTCTCCCCAGCTGCGTCTCTCTCCCTAAATCTCTCTCGTTCTCTCTTTCTTCCTCTCATTCTCTCTCTCTTTCTCTCTCTCTCTTCCTCCCCCTCCCCGATTCTGTTGTTTTTGCACTGACTCTCGGTCTTTCTCCCTGACTTTCGCCCTCTCCCTGACACATTCTCTCTCTCTCTCGCTGACTCTCTCTTTCGATCCCTTGCCTTGATACACTTTTCCCCCAATCTCGCCCTGTCTCTCTATGCTTGTCTCCCTCTCTACTCGAATCTTGTACTTCGCTCTCCTTACCTGACATCTGTCGCTCTCTCTCTGATTATCTTTCTCTGTCCGACGCTGTCTCTCCCTCACTCTCTCGTTGTCTGACCAACTCAATCTATCACCCTCAAATATTCCTGTCCCTCTACTCGAGTCTCGCTCCCTTTCTCTCTGAACAGCTTGTTGATCCCCAATTCTCCCTCTCTTTCTGACTCTCTGTCTACATCACTCTCCCTCTTGCTCTCTCCCTGACACTCACTTTTCTCCCCGACTCTTTCTCTCTCTCGACTCTCTCCTCGAATCTCTCTCTCGCCACGACTCTCTCCATGTCTCCGCGAATGTATCTCTCTCTATTTCTCTTTCACAGCGATGCTCTCTCTCTCCCCGACTCGCGTTCATTCTCACCAACTCTTTGTCTCTCTCCCCAATTCTCGCTCTCTCTCTCTCCCCTCTCTTTCTCTCGCCCTGTCCGTGACTTTATCTTGCTATCTCCCCGAAATTGCTCACTCTCCCTCCCCGTCTCTCCCTCTCGCTCACTCCATATTACTCTCTCTATCTGCCCAACTCTGTCTCTCTCTCCAACTCTCTCTCCTTGAATCTCTCTATATCCCTGACTCTCCCTTTCTTCCTGAAACTGCCTTCGTCTATTTCTCTCTCTCTTGCCCCGACTCTGTCTGTCTCCCCGTCTCTCATTCTTTCTTAACGTAACACGTGTGTACCGTTAACAATGGAGCCAGGAAGAACAACGTGGAGCAGTCGATCCGTTCAGACTCTGTTTCGCTGGTGTGTCATGTGGAGCCTCCATGACATTCACCCATTGCTGTGTACGTGGCTTGACGGCAGAATGGCCTCTTCCTGGTTCCATGGAAGAGCCTCAACAATTTGGTTGGTCGACGCCTAGTTGCTGTTTCGCACCTGGATGTGCTGACTGAGCTCTTTGTCTCCCTATGTAATGACAGGAGGGACTGAATGAGCTGTCCTTCTTATCGAAAAGTGTTCATGTGCTGAATGGTTTCTTCATTGCAGTGAAACAATTTTGAGCTGTTAAATGAACTTTTTTTCCCGCGGTAAAGTGCAGAGTATTACTTTAATGCTGCATGAATGTTACGGATATTCTAATAGCACAATCTTAAACATATAACATAGATCATAGAGAAGTACAGCACAGAACAGTCTTTTTGGCCCATGATGTTTTGCCGAAGTTTAATCCTAATGTAAAATAAAAATAACTGAACCTACTCACCGGTCAATTCACTGCCGACCATTTGCCTATCCACCAGTCGCTTTAATGTCCATAATGACTCGGCTTCCACCACCACCGCTAGCAACGCATTCCATACATTCACATCTCTCTGCACATAGAACCGACTTCTGACGTCTCCTCTATGCCTGTCTCTTAATATGTATGACTTCTCATGGCAGTCAATCCAGCCTTGGCGAAAAGCATCTGGCTATTGACTGTATTCATGCTTCTCATTACCTTGAATACCTCGATCAGGTCACCTCTATTCCTCCTTCTCGACAGCGAGAAAAGTCCGAGCTTAGTCAATCTCTCTTCGTACGACAAGCCCTCTAGTCTCGGCAGCATCCTGGTAAATCTTCTTTGCACCGTCCTCAAAGCCTTCGTATCTTTCCTAAAAAAGAGCAACCATAACTGCACACAATATTAGAAGTGCAGAGTCTCCAGGGTCTTGTCGGAGTACAGCAACACCTCACGGCTCTTTAACTCGATCCCACTGTTAATGGAAGCCAAAGCATCACATTCTTTCTTCACAATCCTGTCCACTTGACTGGCAACTTTAATGGATCTATTCAGTTTAACACTAAGATCCCTCTGTTCCTCCGCACTGCCAAGAATCCTGCCATTAAGCTGATATTCAGCATTCAAGATCGACCTTCCAAAATGCATCAATTCGCATCTATCCAGGTTGAACTCCAGTTGCCATTTCTCAGCCCAGCTCTGCATCCTCTCTGTGTTTCGATGCAGCATGCAGCAGCCTTCGATACTATCAACGGCACCTCTAACCTTTGTGTTATCGGCAAATTTACTAACACATCCCTCAATCTCCACATCCAAGTCATTAATAAAAACTGCACAGACCAGAGGCCCAAGAAAAGAGCCTTCCGTGACACCACTCACTACTTACCTTCAGGCAGAATACTTTCCATCCACAACCACTCTTTGCCTTCTGTCAGCCAATCAATTCCGACTCTAGACAGCATGTATCACATACCTCCTCACATTATGAATGAGCCTACGATTGAAAACCTTAACAAATGTCTTGCTGAAGTCCATGTACAAAACCTCCACTTATAGAACTTCGTCGACCTGACTCATCACCTCCTCAAAGAACTTAATAAGATTTTTGAGGCATGACCTTCCCCTACCAAAGCCATGCTGACTGCCTTTAATCACTCTATATCTTTTTCAAGTAGTCATCAATCATATCCCTCAGAGTTCTTTCCAAAATATTGCTGACCACAGACGTAAGACTTACTGGTCTGCAGTTGCCAGAAATTTTCCTACTTCGGGAACAAGAATGGCCTCGTCCATTCCTCTGGTACGACTCCCGTGGAGAGTAACGAATCAAACATCTTCGCCAGCGGCTTAGCAATCTCCTTTCTCGCTTGCCGGAGCAAACTGGGATAAATCTGGTCTGACCCTTTTGACCTATCAATCTTAACGTTTGCCAAATTGCCAGCATATCAACTTCATCAATCTTGATCTGGCCAAGCCTTTTTTCCAGTTCCTTAAAGTTCTCATTCACAATAAAGCCCCTTCATGATAACCGAAGCAAAAAAAAAATCTCATTTTGGGATTCCCCTTTCTGATCAGACTCAAAGCACATATCCCAACGCTATCTCTTACTGGCCTACCTTCTCCGTGTCGTGGTCCAGATCTTGCTGCACTTGGACACTGACTGCATCAGGAGATGAGTGGCAACACATCGTTCTGGACATCATATAATGTTCAGCGACCATCCCCACTTCTAAACAAATGGTGTGGGCAAGGCATTAATGAAGCAGGTGAAGATTTTTGTGTTGAGGAACCTACCCTGGCAAACTGCAAAGCGATGTCCCGAAACTGAGAGATTTGAGGTCCTTTAATCACAAACACTGACTTTCCAGGAACAGAACACTGGAACAGGACCAGTGCGAACTTACAACTGATTCCATTATGTATAATCATATTCGGGTTTCTTGATACAATGTTCAGTCAAATATAGCCTTTATAGAAAGGCAATTAAGTCTTAAGTTGTGCTCATAACGTTTGTTCATGTCAACAGGTCACGGTGTATGTGTGGAGAGTGTTCCCTTCTAACAGAGGGGTGTGACTGTTGGAGACTCTCTATTCCAGATAGATAGGTTGATTGATCACTGAGCTGGATGCAAGGGGCTGAAAGGTTTTTTGACTCATCAGAGCGTTCAGGGGTACAAAGAATTGGCCATGTAAAAGGAGTTGCGGCGTAGAACAGATAAGCCATGATTTATTGATGGGAAAAGCAGAGTTGAGGGAGTCAATGATACATACTCCTGTTTCTTATGGTTTTTTGTTCTGTAACTGGAAAGTTAGTGGTTATAATCGTCCTGAAATTCTTATGATAGAATGCTGCACTTAGTGAGTCCAGAGGATTTTGTGAGCAAACTCTTTGCAGTATCGTGGTACCATTTACAGTTAATCTGGGTTTCCAACATGACCAATAAATTGAGGCACAATAAATTCTGGAAAAAGAGGGGAGAGGACTGTTTCACATTGGCAACCACATTCTCATCCGAAATATATTTTGCAAACCAGCTCAAACCATGTGAAAGAGCTATTCGGGGCCTGAATTTTTACCTCTGTTTCTGCACATCAGGTATCCAAATCAAGTGGCCTCCACTTCTGCGGCAGATATGAGTTGTCGATTGGAACATTGGGACACTGGACTGAGTGGGTCACTAGTCACTTTGCCCCTGCTGCACTAGACACTAAGATTGGAGGTGATCTGATTGTAATTTGAGCTAACAGCGCCAGAGTCCAGGGTTCAATTAACGCCTCAGGCAACTGTTTATGTGCAGTTTGCACCTTCTCCCCGTGTCTGCGTGGGTTTCCTCTGGGTGCTCCGGTTTTCCTACACAGTTCAAAGATATAGAGTTTAAATGAGTTGGCCATGCTAACTTGCCTGTAGTGTTATGTGAAGGGGTAAATGTAGGGGAATGGGTCTGGATGTGTTGCTCTTCGGAGGGATGGTGTGGACTTGTTGGGCCGAAGGGCCTGTTTTCACACTTTAATTAGTCTAATCTAATCTAATCATCGATGGATTTACAACTTATCGAAACGACAATAAGGTAGTTGCCTTGTTTGGTAAAAAAAAATCTCTGGCACTGAACGTCTTCGGCTCAGGTGATATGGCGTCTGTGTACGTGGAGTTGAGGAACCACAAATGCAAAAAAAATGCAAGTTATGTGCAAGCCTCCGATCAGTGGTGAGGACCAGGAGGGCAAGATATACAAGGAAACAGATCGAACATGTCAGAACGACATGGTCACGGTGATCATGGGGGACTTCAATTTGTAGGTGGGCTGGATGAATCATGTCGAGATGGGAGTTCTGCTGCAAAAGCACAGCAGGTCAGGCAGCATCCGAGGAGCAAGAAAATCGACGTTTCTGGCAAAAGTGTGATTTTCCTGCTCCTCGGATGCTGCCTGACCTGCTGTGCTTTTCCAGCACCACTCTTATCTAGACTCTGACCTCCAGCATCTGCAGACCTCCCTTTCATCTGGGTGAATAATATTGCAGGCGGATCCAAAGAAAAGAAATTCATGGAATGTTTACAGCATTGCTTTTTGGAACAGCTTGTGATGGTGCCCATAAGGGAGCAGGCTATTCTGGACAAAGTGCTATGCAATGAGTCAGACTTCATAAAAGATCCGAAAGTAAGGGAATACTGAGGAGGCAGCGATCATAATATGGTAGATTTCAGTCTGCAGTTTGAAAGAGAAAAGGCAAAATCGGAAGTAAATGTGTTACAGTTAAATGAGAGCAATTACAGCTGCATGAGAGTGGAACTGACGGTAATCGACTGGAAACAGAGCCAAATGAGGAAGACAGTAGAGCGTAAATGGCAGAAGATTCTTTGTCGAATTGAGGACACAATACAGGTGTTCATCCCAAAGAAAAGAAGTATTATCGAGGCATTGTAGACAGCCATGGCGGGGAAAGGGAGTCAGGACATGTATCAAAGAAATATAGAGAGCCTACAAAGTGGACAGGAAAGACAGCAGATTGGGAAGTCTACAAAAACAAACAGAGGATAACAAAGAGGAAGACAAGGAAGGAGATAATCTAGTATGAAGAGAGGCAGGCCGGTAATATTAAAAAAATCATAGTAAAGTTTATTTCAATACAGAAGAAACAGACGAGAGGCAAAAGTAGACATTGGGCCACTCAAAATGGATGCAGGAAGGCTACTGCTAGGACATAAGGAAATAGCTGAAGAACTTAATAAATACGTTGCATTCACAGAGGAAGATATGAGTAATGTTCCAACAACTGAAGGGAGTTTTGGGCAGAGCGCAGTATGGTCGCCGTTATAAAACAGAAAGTATGAGTAAAGCTGAATGGTCTAAAAAAAAAACAATCTCCTGGACACGATAGGTTACACACTAGAGTTCTGAGGGAAGTGGCTGATGAATTAGTGGAGACTTTGGTTGTGATCGTTCAACAATCACTTGAGTCAGGGAAAGTCCCAGATAATTAGAAAAGCGCTGTTGTGACCCCCTTATTAGGTTGGATGAGGGAAAGCCAGTGGATGTTATCTATGTAAACCTTCAAAAGACCATTGATAAAATGCCACACGGGAAACCGCTGACTAAAGTGAGGGCCCAGGGTGTTCAAGGTGAGGTCCTGGCATGGATTGAGGATTGACTCTCTGACAGATGTCAGAGAGTTGTGATTAAATAGCTCTTTCTCATATTGGCAACCTGTAATAAATGATGCCCGCAGGGTTCAGTGTTGGGTCTGCAGCTGTTCAATTTCAATATTAATATCTGGATGAAGGGACAGGCGGCATTCTGGCTAAGCTTGCCGATGACACGAAGTTAGATGGACTGGCAGGTAGTACTGAAGTAGTGGGGAGGCTGCAGGAAGATTTAGAAAGTTCAGGAGAGTCGTCCAGGAAATGGCTGATGAAATTCAATGTGAGTAAATGAGAGGTATTGCACTTTGGCAAAAAAGAACATAGGCATGGACTATTTTATAAACGGCGAGAAAATTCATAAAGCCGAAGTACAAAGGGAATTGGGAATGCAAGTCCAGGATTCTCTCAAAGTTCACTTGCAGGTTGAATCTATAATTAAGAAAGTGAATACCTTGTTGTCATTTACCTCAAGAGGATTGCAATATAAAAACAGTGAAGTGCTTCTGAGACGTTATCAACCTCTAGTGAGTTTCCAGTTGGAATACTCTGTCCATTTCTATATCCCACGCCTCAGAAAGGTCATACTGGCAGTGGAGCGTGTCCAGCGGAGAGACACACGGATGATCCCTGGAATGGTTGGCCGAACATGTGATGAACGGTTGAGGATCCTGGGATTGTACTTCATTAGAGTTTAGAAGATTGAGGGGATATTTAATACCAACAGACAAGGTAACGCATGGATTAGAAAGGTTGGACACCAGGAAGTTTTTTCCATTAGGAGGGTAGCTCGGACCCGGAGGCACAGCCTCAGAATTAAAGGATGTCAATTTAGAATGGAAAGGAGGAGACAATTCTTCAGCCAGAGAGTGGTGGGCCTATGGTATTCATGGCCACCGAGCGCAGTTGATGCAGGGATGCTAAATATTTTCAAGGCAGAGATAGATATGTCCTTGACCTCACGAGGAATTAAGGGCTGCAGGGAGAGTGCATGTAAGTGGGGTTGAAATGTCCATCAGCAAAGATGAGTTGATGGAGTGGACTCGATGGTCTGAATGGCCTTACTTCCTCCACAATTTTTCATGAAATAATTGTTAAACGGATGACATAAAGAAAATCAGATTGTGCTCAATGCTGTTCTGCCTCTGACGTTATTATGCCCAGATAAACTGCTTGCAATTGGATTGCCTCCTGCTATTTGGCTGAATTCCCTTTGCTTCAGACAGTCGAGAGATTCGAATGAATCTCCAACAGGAATCCTCCAAGGGTGATAAAGATGACTGACAGGTTTTCAGGTCGTGCATGTTGCATCGTGGAGGACGAATGAAAGAGAAGGAGCAATAGGCTGTTATTTCTCAGACAGATTTCGTTTTCTCAATCCCTAAGCTTTGAGAACCATAATGTTATCCGATCACCAAACTGGACCTTGTGAGGTTGCTTCGAACATTCTGTGAGCTGTATGACCACATCTACGTTACCTACTCTACGTAGGAGCGATTTATACTTTGAGGATACATTCATATTATTTTTTAACAATACATACCTTCATAATATCAGTGTTAAAATGAATACATTATTTTCTTAAAGTAAAATCCTTACTTTTAGTATCCTATAAAAGTGGTAACATCTATCAGCTTCATATCTGATGTACTCTCTTTTATATCTAACATGGTTCAATATGAACATCTCTGATTTTCAGGCCTGAAGCGGTATGACGTTGTAGAGGGTCCTAAAATCACGAACCGTCTGGATACAGTATGTAGCCATTTTTTTCTAGCGTGAGGCAGTCCAAAGCTAGAGGGAAGTGTGGAAATATTTAAGGGGTAATGAGGAGTATCTTTATTCACCCAGATGGTGCTGCATATAAAAAATGAGTTTCCACAGGAAGTGTTGGAGGCTGATAAAATTACAACAGTTGAAAGGCAGCTGGATGGGCATATGAATAGGAAAGGTTTAACGATATATGTGCCACATGCTGGTAAATGGGACTGGATCAAAATAGGGTCTCTGTGCATCAGGGACGAGTGGATTTAAGAGTCCGTTTACATACTGTTTGACTCTGTTTTCTGTAAGACTTTCAATCCATAAATAAGTAAAGTGAAGCATATTTGAAATGTTTCTGAAGCAACCGAATATTTTTCAGTTTCGCGAATCATAACTATACCCAATACTTCAGATGTGATCTGAGAAATATCATGTATTCATGCAGTAAAACATCCTTATGACTATACTTATAACCTTTGCAAGAAACAATATTATTCCAATACATTCAAATCACTTGTTGCAACTGCAGATTAACTTGTATGCGATTCGGGTGCCTAAATACACAAATCCCTCTGTTCCACTCATGTCTGTAGTATCTTTCGTTTTCTGTCGTTCACTGTTATTTTATCCTTCCATCATTGTACAAACCTGCCGTAACCCACATTGTGCCACTTCTGCTGAAGGTTTGTGTTCTAAACTCCCCTGTCTATATCTCAATGCAGTCTCTCCACATCTTCGTGAATGAAGAAATTGAGCTCCAATCCTATCAGTCCCCTTATCCAAATCATTTATATGCATTGTAAAAGTGATGATCTCACACTGATCGGTGATGCACTCCAACCTGAAAATAACTAACTCTCCCTGATATCCATTTCCTATTAGCTGGTCAGGGCTCTTTTGTTGCTGTCGACCCCTAGAAAGGTTGGATAACCTCCTTCTGTGCTGTGTAATTACACAGAGAGGTGAATACCTCATTCCCTTTCTGCCTAACTCCTGAGGGGGCAGAATGGTCTATTCTCATCTCTTCGTAATGATCCTGAATAGCTGAATGGGATCTTCCTCTAAATCTGTAACTGCTTCGTGCTCAGCGGTTGGAGAACAACTCATGGGATGGGAGCAGTAGTCGCTCATCGAACCTGCTACACCATTCAGAAAGCTTATAGCTTATTCGATTTGGCTGAAGTTCACTTTCATCTCTGTTCCCAGTAATCGTGGCTCCGGTTGTTCTACAGACAAACCCATCTTTACTGTTGTTTCGAGACAGGAAACGCACACATCTCACAAACCTAATAAGAAAGGAACATTCCTTCTCAGTATGAAATGGGAAAGCCGTTATTCTCTAAAATGTATTCTCCTCAAATCAAAAACCACTCTTTTGTGGCACAAGGCCATAATAATTAGGAGAAAATACAGACCATTCAGCCTCTCAAACTGTCCACATTTCCATTAACCCACGACAATCAAATACTTATCCAATTCTGCCTCCACTGAACACACTGCAAGACAACTACAGATACGATAACTTCGCAAGGGTCAAAGACATTGTCGTAGAATTAGGATATTAGGCCCATCGAGACTGCAGTGTAGTTTGATAAAGGCTGAAAAGCTTCTGAACGCTATTCGCCTGCCTTCGCCAATTCACCATTGATCGCTTATTAATGAAAAACATATCTACTTCTGCCTTTAATGCATGATTTTGTCTGTTTCTGAGTGTGAGTTTGTGCTTATGTTTGTGTTTGCATGTAAGTGTCAATTTCTGTGTGTATTACTCTGTGTTTATGTGTTGTGTGCATTTGTGCGCTTATCTTTATTTCTGTCAATCTCTCTCTGCATCTCTGTTGTTTTGCGCGCAAGATCACTGAAATTGGGGTCATACCTCTTCTCTGTCCCTCTGTCCTTGTTGTCATAAGACGTATACAGTGCCACCCTCTGCTAGTCTCCTCGTATCACTGCCAAAGTGGTAGATTTCTTTTTAAAAGACATCAAATACTGTGACATATTACACGACTGTTTGCCTGTGGAGGCACAGTGCAGTTTTGTCTCATACGGACCGAAGGTGCTCCTGGCACATTCCCACAACCATTGGATCTCTTTCTAGACATTTCAAACTTTTCTCAAATGTGTAAGATTGCATTAGAAGCGTTGCAAGATAAAGAATGTGACAGAACATTTTCTCATCCTCCTGCAAAATCGTTCACTCGGAGTTGCGCGGATATATCTGCCGTGCAGACACCCTTTAATTTGTACACTCAGTATCAGGAATAATGATCAAAGACAAGTCACTTCCACTTTACAAAGGGAGCCCAGAGATTTAACTAGATCAATATTTTGCACTCTGAGTGAACCTCAATACAATTGCAATCGTCTCCAAACCAGCAGTGTGTGTGTGCGTGTGTGTGTGTTTGTTTTGATATGTTGCTGTCAGTTTGGGCGGTGATGCGAGTTGTTGCTCTCCCTCCCCCCCCCCCCCCCCATTCCAGACTTAATCCCTCATTATTGTTCCTGCCTGCCACTTTCTCTGCAATAGTCGGTGGTGTCCAGCAGAGGGGGTCATTGTACTCTTTAAACACCACAGAGCCTGCCAGATCCAAGGCACACGCAGGTAGACAGAAAGAATGTAGACATCAGAGACATTCAGATATACTCAGAGACATAGACACATATAGACACAGGTAAATATACACGCACAGATAGACCTAGACAACTATATGCATAAAAACAGAGAAAAGTATTGATGCACAGATGCACACAGAGACAGATACAGGCACCGTGATACAACAGATAAATAGACACACAAGTTCACACATGCACATGTAAATAGATACCAATACAGATACACAGATAAGCGACTGACATTTTGTGCAGACATGATGAAACTTCAATACTTAATTCTATCTATCGTGATGTTCTAAATATTCCCCTTGCTCTGTCTGTTGCCTGTCAGTATATTTTTTCTGTTTCTCTGTGACGAGTGTGTGATTATTTCAGTTGTTCCTATGTACTGTGACTCCATGGCAATTCCAATTCTTTCAGATGGATTCAAAACTGGAAGAAACATGAAGTGCCCAAGAACAGTGTGGAACCCAAACAGAACAGTGATAGGGTGGTGTATCTTTTGTTTATGGCAGATGAGAATCAATCGAGAGAAGTAAGACTTGATGCACTTTGGTAGGATGAACATTGAAATAGAAAAACTGTACAATTATAAAAGGGGTTCAGGAGCAGAGAGCTCTGTTTCTATATGAGCACAGATGAGCAAAGATGTCAGCACAAATCTGGAGAGTAGTAAATGTCACAGATTAGCTTCAGTATTCAAAGTTTGGGAGAAGATTTGTAGGTCGGGTGCTCGTTGCTGTGGTTCTGTTCGCCGAGCTGGGAATTTGTCTTGCAAACGTTTCGTCCCCTGCCTAGGTGACATCCTCAGTGTTTGGGAGCCTCCTGTGAAGCGCTTCTGTGCTGTTTCCTCCGGCATTTATAGTGGCCTCTCTCTGCCGCTTCTGATTGTCAGTTCGAGCTGTCCGCTGTAGTGGACGGGATATTGAGTTCAGGTCGATGTGTTTGTTGATAGAGCCTGTGGATGAGTGCCATGCCTCTAGGAATTCCCTGGCTGTTCTCTGTTTGGCTTGCCCTATAATGGTAGTGTTGTCCCAGTCGAATTCATGTTGCTTGTCGTCTGTGTGTGTGGCTACTAAGGATAGCTGGTCGTGTCGATTCGTGGCTAGTTGGTGTTCGTGTATACGGAACGTTAACTGTCTTCCTGTTTGTCCGATGTAGTGTTTTGTGCAGTCCTTGCATGGGATTTTGTACACTACATTAGTTTTGCTCATGTTGGGTATCGGGTCCTTTGTTCTGGTGAGTTGTTGTCTGAGCGTGGCTGTTGGTTTGTGTTCTGTTATGAGTCCTAGTGGTCGCAGTAGTCTGGCTGTCAGTTCAGAAATGCTCCTGATGTATGGTAGTGCGGCTAGTCCTTTGGGTTGCGGCATGTCCTCGTTCCGTTGTCTCTCCCTTAGGCGTCTATTGATGAAATTGAGAGGGTATCCATTTTTGGCGAATACTTTGTATAGGTATTCGCCCCCAGATTCTATGGACTACCCAAAGTGCACAAACCAGACATCCCACTCAGACCCATAGTATCACTACCAGGGACACCATCACACAAACTGGCCAAAGAACTACAACAGAAACTGAAACATCTGATCAGCGGATCCAGACAATCACTTCAATCGACACAGGAATTCTTGGACATCATCAGAAATATACACATAGACAAGGAAGAAACTTTGGTCTCATTCGATGTAACGGCACTGTTCACCTCCATCAACAAAACACTAGCCAAATAAACAATAGCCGACCTACTGGACAGACATAACAGACAACAGGACGTTGAACTTATCAACAAAGACGGCATACTTAAACTACTGGACTTGTGCCTCACAACACACTTCACATTCAACAACCAAATATACGAACAAATCAACGGAACACCCATGGGCTCACCAATCTCTGGACACATAGCAGAAGCAGTAATGCAAAGGTTAGAACATAGAGTCTTACCACAAATTCAACCCAAACTCTGGGACAGATACGTGGATGACACCTTTGTAATAATTAAAAACACAGAAATAGAAAACACACACCAGATCATCAACGCCACACTCACAGGAATCCGATTCACTGGAGAGGAAGAAAAGGACAACCAACTCCCATTCCTAGACGTGATGGTACAGAGAACACCGAACGGAGAATTCACCACAAAGGTTTACAGGAAAGCAACACACACAGACCATGTCCTAAACTATGACAGCAACCACCCCAACACACACAAACGAAGTTGCATTCGGACACTATTCAAAAGGGCCACAACACACTGCAGCACACCAGAACTACTTAAAGAGGAACAGGAACACCTATACAAAGTATTCGCCAAAAATGGATACCCTCTCAATTTCATCAATAGATGCCTAAGGGAGAGACAACGGAACGAGGACATGCCGCAACCCAAAGGACTAGCCGCACTACCATACATCAGGAGCATTTCTGAACTGACAGCCAGACTACTGCGACCACTAGGACTCATAACAGAACACAAACCAACAGCCACGCTGAGATAACAACTCACCAGAACAAAGGACCCGATACCCAATATGAGCAAAACTAATGTAGTGTACAAAATCCCATGCAAGGACTGCACAAAACACTACATCGGACAAACAGGAAGACACGAACACCAACTAGCCACGAAACGACACGACCAGCTATCCTTAGTAACCACACACACAGACGACAAGCAACATGAATTCGATTGGGACAACACTACCATTATAGGGCAAGCCAAACAGAGAACAGACAGGGAATTCCTAGAGGCATGGCACTCATCCACAGACTCTATCAACAAACACATATACCTGGACCCAATATCCCGGACACCACAGCGGACAGCTCAAACTGACAACTGGAAGCGGCAGAGACAGGCCACTATAAATGCCCGAAGAAACAGCATAGGAGCGCTTCACAGGAGGCTCCCAAGCACTGAGTATGTCACCTAGACAGGGGCCATAACGTTTGCAAGACAAATTCCCAGTTCGGCGAACAGAACCACAACAAACTAATGCTTCCATATTATACTGACGACTTGGAGAAACGAATGGAATGAACCGTGATCATTTGAGGCGGTATAAAATTAATTGTAAAGATGGTTGACGGAGGAATACATGTCAACAGAAAACATACATGGTCAATGAAATGTCAGCAAATGGAACTTTTGAATTGGTGCATTTTGTAAGGGACAACACAAAAAAGGAAACCACCTGCGGAATACTGCAGAGTAAATCGAATTAATGTACAGCTTTCAGGTCACATGGACAGCCAAGACACAGATGCATCAAGTAATTGAAAACCGAAAGGAATTGTTTCCTCTATTTCAACCAGCTTGACTAACAGGAGTACGATGCTGGAATACTGTGAACGGTTCTGAAGCCCTTCAGGGTAATACCGTTTATCTTATCGTTGGCAGCAGTTGAGAGAGTGTTCATTGACCTAATCCCTCGTAAACACAGATTGCCTTCTGAGCAAAGGATACAGCTGCTGGCACAACCCATTGTAATTCACAAAAAATGTGGAATAATTTCACTGAAGCAATCAGTATTATTCAGGTTTGATCGTATAAATGTTGAGAGGATGCTTCCCCACATCTAAGAATCTCGACTCAAAGGACGGAGTCTCAAATAAATTTAGGTCACTTTAGACGTGACAAAGAGGAAAATGTTTTCTCAGAGGATTGGGTACCTTTGAAAGACTATGCCATGCAGGGTTCGGGTACTCGCCCCCTGGTGCTTATGTTGGTGTTATGTCAAAAGCTTATTGACCAATAGAGGAACAAATGGTTATTCCTACAAATAAAACTAAAGTCTGGACGCGAAGAACGTCGGACAGCCATAATCGTACTGAATGGAGCATGCTGAAGGATATCAATGACTTAACGCTTTACTCATTTCTCATGGTAATGTGGTCTTATAGAAATAAAAATTGAGAGAAAGCAGCGGAGGCACCAAAATCTCAACGGTCTCCTTCTGTCCTGGAGAAAACTCAGGAAAGGACCCTCACTGATAATCATGTCACGAAGTAATGCTGCCCCTTAAAATGACAAAAACACTGAAAATAATACAGAGACCAAAATTGGTTATGATAATGAAATTAAGATGAGCCTGAGATGAACACAGAAGTTGAACACTGTAGTTATCTCGAAGTGTGCACAGTTCCGGACATGTTGGGTAGGCAACGTCTGCATCATTGCATACAGAGCTGGAATTCACATTATGAGAAATATGTGTTTTTTACTGGAGATTGTACAAAGAATATTTGCCAGAATGTTGCTGGGGGCTGGAGAGTTTCTGTTATGAAGAGATTTCGACAGACTGGTCTCGTTGTCCTCAATGCAGAATAAATTGAGACGGGGAAATGAAAGAGATGTATAAAATAAATTCTGAGGGGTCAGACACAGTAGATAAGAAGAAAGTTTTCCCCGTGATGCAGGGAGCAGTCACAGGGGCTTAAATCTTCGATCGCTGCATAAGGCTTAGAGGATGCCTGAGGAAAAGTCTTTTCATCAAATGGATCGGTGGAAAATGGGAGTCACTATCTCTAAAGGTGACAGGACCATTTTTGCCTTATTGTCCGAGAGCAAATTGATACAGTGAAGATTTTTTTCTCTAATATGTTATATATTTCTATGATCAGTTGCTGCCAGTTATCTGCGTCTTCTGTGTGACATGAATGTTAAAAGTGTTGTTGAATGTTCTCAATGGAGGTTGGCTGATTTAAGTTGCAGAATGGTGCCCTGCAGAGCATGCGTTCACTTATCGAAGAACATTTTTCGTTTACATAAACGATTTGGATGAAACATAAAATGTGTGGTAATATTAGTTCGGTGGACGACTCAAAAGTCGCTGTTATGTTGACCAGTGAAAAAGGACTTGTCAGTTTTAAAATGGATCTGTACCAATTGTAGAATGATCCGAGGAGTAGCAGATGGAAGTCAATTTGGGTCATTGCGAGGAATTGCGTTTTGTAAAACAACCATCGTTAGAACATGTATAATTAATGGTAGATCCCGAACTGAGTTGGTGGAACAGTGAGATTCCGGGTTTCAGTTGCATAATTCATTCAAATTTACGTCACAGATAAACACCTGGCTAAAAAAAAACACATTTAACATGCTTGTCTACATGGTTCAGTCCACTCAGCAAAGGATTAGGGACAACATGTCGAGGGTGAATGGACGTTGTGAAGCGTCTTCTGGATGTCTTTGTGGTGTTCTGGTCGCACTGCTTCTGGAAGAACATTATTAAATGGAAGAGGATTCAGAAAAGATTCACCATGATGTTGCCGGGACTGGAAGTTGTTAATATAAAATTTAGTCTGGATTGCATAGGACTTATTTCACTGTGTCGTGGAAGAATGATGGGTGATCGTATCGAGGTTTGTAAAATTAGAGGGTCATGGATTAGGTGAACAGCAGGGCTTTGCTTATCCTAATTTTGGAAAAAGCAAAATTGTGGGATCCATTTTTAAGGTGAGGCGAGAAAATTTCACAAAGAGCAAGAGTGGCAAATCTTTTGCATGAAGAGTGGCTTGCATATTGTACAAACTGCGAGAGGAATTTGTGGATCTATGTGCTGCTGCAGTTAAAGAAAAACATTTGGAAAATTACATGAACAGGAAAAATTTGGAGGGAAATCAAATAAAAGTTGCTGTGAAATCTCTGTAGGTCTGGCCGCATCTATGGACATAAATCAGAGTTAATGGTAGCGTCGAGTGACCCTCTTACGAGATAGAGAGAAACAGACGAATGACGAGGAGAAATAACGAGAAAGAAGACTGTTTCAATTTGAGACAGGAAAAATCAAAAGTGATCGAGGGGAATCTGCTCGATGTGGGGTAAGGAAGTAAGGAATAGAAGCAAAGGGAGACAAAAGGGTGTTTGTGGAATGTGGTGTGACAGACAGACAACACACACTCACACAGAGAGAGGCAGGCAGGCAGACAGACAGTAATAGAGACACACGGAGGCATAGACAGAGAGATCGAGAGAGAGAGAAGCGGTCAGAGACTTCATGGGGACAGATGGAGAGAAAGACAGAGAGACAAACAGAGAGAGTGATATATGCAGAGAGAAAACAGAGAGAGATAGGTAGGGAGAGGCACAAACAAATAGAGCGAGACAGTTACAGAGACAGATATACAGTAAGATAGAGGGGCAGGAAGAGACAGATGAACTGAGATAGAGGAACAAACAGAGCGAGAGAGCCAGAGTAAGTGATGCGCAGAGAGACTGACACACAGAGAGATACAGAAAGTGACAGATATGACAGCAGATAAAAATAGAAGTAATAGACGGGCAGCAGTGGACTGAGCTTAAGAGACTGAAATACCCCATAACGAGTTAGATGTCTTTGATTCCCTGCCTATGCTCAAAACCATTCTGTGGTGTGAAACGTCCTTCAGGATTAGATCGCAGAGGTACTGACGTGAATCCTATAGGTTATATAGAGCAGATCAGACAGAAGCAGGGTCTTGTATAAAACGTATCTGTTCTCATGATGTCGTTTGCTAAAGAGAGCTTAGATTATTACCTGTTCAAGATTAAATGTAAGTTCAGATCCACTAGAATGTGCTTGGCTGTATACTTCCTTGGGGAATGTTTTCAGAGTAAAGGTCAATTGCTGATGGTCAACAAATGCTGTCCTTGTCAACAATGACAATATCCCATGTAATGACAACGTTAAATATTAAAACAATCAATGAAAAGATTCTGGAGGTCTGAAAAAATAAAATGGAAAATGCTCGTGAAACTGCACCATTATGGAAACCTCTATTGAGAGTTAGCATTGCAAATCTCCTGACCATACATCGGTACTGAAAGAAGCTGGAAAACAGTATGATTGATTTTGGTCTCAGGAATGTCTGTTTTGAATGGAAGAAGGAGTAAGTTCAACAGGTAGAGAGAAAGAGAAAACCAGTATTGTCGATGATTATCTGAGGTAGGAATGGAATGTGATGTAAATGTCTTTCTTTTTCTTGTCCCCATAATCCTATGTAACATCCCCATGTAGGTTACATCCCGTTCTTTGATTAAATTGAGTTATGACCCTGCTATCTCTCTTCCGTGATTGTCGTAATCATGTCTACTCAATAATACGGTAGGCGTGTTGCTACTTGGGGCGGGGGGGGGGGGAGGTGGGGAGATGGGGGGGATTTATTTTTCTTTACAAGATTCGTTTGTGAAGTTGTCATCGCATTGCCTTCTTGAAATACTGCAGTCCATGTGTTGTACATTTCCGGTCTCTGCGTCCATCCAGATCCATTTTTTATCATTTGAAGGGATTCAAACAGCGGAGAGGCTGGCTTGCCTATTCCTAATGTCAACACGATTGGGCCTGGATCTGTAATGCAAAGACCAGACCAGGTGAAGATGACGGATTGGTTCCGTGAAGGACACTAGTGAGCCAGACAAGTTCTTGCTAACAATAGACAAGCACTTCATAAAATCCAAAATTCCAGATAATTTATTGACTTCAAATTCCACCATCTGCCGTGGTAGGGTTCGCATCTAAGGTCTGGCCCCTCTGTCACTGGATATAGTTTTAGTCATAAAGTTGCGAGGCCATTGTCTCCCCAGCATCTCCAAAAATTGTGGACTGCACAAGGATACAGTTGTATTTTTACAAACACGTTGTACATGCCAGGTAATTGGAAAAGCACATGTAATAATAAAACTAATAGTTTTCATACCAATTCCTGCATTTGAGGACCGTTTTCCAAGAGTCTTAATTGACTGTTTAGGATTTCTATCTAAACCTAAAAGTTAATAAAAATATTTGTTGAAAATAATGGGAGTGTCCACTAGATTTCCAGAGGGTGTTACACTTCACAATATCACAGCCAAAAAGATTGGCGAAGAGTTACTCAAACTGGTGTTTTAAAAACTTAATTCGAGCGCCAATGACCTCCAACTTTACACGACAGGAACAGCAGGAGCTATGACCAGCTGGCTACCAGTAAGATAAATTACTGCTTTTCAAAACTTACTTTGTGAATAGGTGGAGCGTACACTGAGCAGGAGCAGCCACGGGACAAATGAGAAAGTGAGGCAATATACTTGTGTGGATGCGTTATCCGAAACATTACTTATTTAGTGTCCCCCATGCATTCTGTTCCACACACCAAAAATATGTTCTGTGAGCCGGACTGGTGATGTTCGCAGATATCGTTTTCCAATAATATCTTCGGGAATTTAGAACAGAGAAAATTGCGTTTCGGGCATTTTAATCCCCCTCCAGTAGAATGTGGGAAGTAGGGGTTACCACTAATGTCCCTTTTTTCTTTATCTGCAGGAAGTGCGCGCAAAACCAGCTCCTCAGCAATTAGGTTAAGGAACTGGAGCTGGAGCGGAATGAATTTCAGATCATTCAGTCGGCTGAAGGGATAATCATGACGCGTTATAGGAAGGGAGTCACACCTCAGTTACAGGAAAAAAAGGAGATGGGTTGCAGTTGGATGACAGAAAGGGGACCGGTAGGCAGTTCAGGTATCTCCTGTGGCCATTCCCCTCAGTAACAAGTACAGTTTTTTAGATACTGTTGGGCAGGGGACGACAGACCATGGGTAAGTCACAGCGTTTAATTTCCTGGCACCGAGTCGATCTCTCTCATTCAGAAGAGAAGGGGAGAGGCAGCAAGTATTAGACATTGGGGATGCCATAGTGTGGGGGAAAGATTGGAGTTTCATGGGAACGAACGAGACTTAGGGTTAGTATGTTGACTCCAAGGTGCGAGAGTTTGTGATGTCACGAATCGTGTTTTTGGGAACATTAAGGGGGAGGGGGAGCAGACCAAAGCCGTGATCCACATACGTACCAACAAAATAGTTTGTAAAAAGGATCAAGATTTCATGCAGAATGCAGGGAGCAATTATGGAAACATACAGTTAGAACAAACAGATTTGTTATGTTTGGTTTGTTACCCGTGCCACGTGCTAGCGAGGCAAGGAAAAGGGAGCGAGAGGAGTTGAACGCGTGGCTACAGTGATGGTGCAGGAGGGACGGATTCGGATATCTGGAAATTTGGGGCTACATCTGGGGGAGGTAGGACCGCTAGAAACAGCACCTGAACCAGAGGTGTACCAATACTATGTGGCGGGAGGGAGCGAGTGGAATTAGCTAATACTCTTCGAGGTGGTCTAACATGCATTCAGCAGTGGGATGGGAAACGAATGTGCATAGCAGGTTGTGAATAGTGAGATCATAAATTAGGATTCAAGGTCGCAAGAGTGTATCAGTTGGCAGGAAGCTGTCTTGAAGTGTGTCAACTTCAAAACCAGGAGCATTTGGAATTTGGTTGGTGAAATTGTGGCATCGTTTGGTATCTGGAAATTCGATGTAGTGGCCATTTCGAAGACATGGATAGAGCAAGGACAGAAATGGGTGTTGCGGGATCCAGGGGAGATATTCAGTAGAAAAGGGTAAGTGGTCAAAGAGGGTGAGGTATGGCATTGTTAGTCAAGGATAGTGTTGTGGTGGCAGAAAGGATGCTTGATGAGGTCTCGACTACTTATGTTGATGTCATAAACAGGAAAGGAGAGGTGACGCTGTTGGGAATTTGTACAGGCTTCCGAAAAGTTCCAGAGATGTAGAGAAAAGGATTGAAAGGATGATTGTGGATAGGAACAAAAATAACAGGGTAGTTGTTATTGTGGAATATAACTTCTCAAAATTTGTCCAACAACGCAATAGTTCGAGCCCTGCAGATGGGTCAGGTATTTTTCCAATGAGAACAGGAAGGTTTTTGACACATTATGCAGATACATGAACAAAAGGAGAGGGCCACAGTGGATTTGGTACTGGGTGATGTATAAGTACAGGTGAGAGATTTGGAGGTAGGTGAGTACTTTCGTAACAGTGATCACAATTCTTCAGGTTCCCTTTAGCGATGGAAAGAGATAGACTTATAGGGACGGAGGGCAAGAGTTCCAGCTGGGAAAAGGCAATTATGATGCGACTAGGCATGAGTTAGAATGCATAGCGGATGGGAAGGAAACTGCAGGGAAATTGGGTGCAATTGAAATGCAGAGCATATTCAAGGAAAAGCGACTGCGTGTTGTTGGTATGCATGTATCTGTCAGGCTGGGGGAAGTGTTGGAATGAGGGAGACATGTTTAATCAAGAAGCTGACTCTCTTCTCAAGCAGGAAAAGAAAGCCAATGTTGAGATGAGACGAGAAGGTTCAGTTTGGGCGCTTGACATTTACAGGTTTGCAAGGGAGGCTTTAAACGGAAAGCTGAGAAGAGCCAGGAGGTGACATGAAAAGTCTTTGGCAGTTGGGATCAAGGAAAACGCTAAATCTTTTCATAGGAATGCCAAGACCAAGACAATGACTATAGCAAGATTAGGGCTGGTCAGGAGCAGTAGTGGGAAGTTGTGTGTGGAGTGCGAGGAGGTGGGAGAAACGCTAAGTAGATGTTTTCCCACAGTATTCACAATGCAAAATGATAACATTGTCGAGGAGAACATTGAGATGCAGGCTATCAGACGAGATGGGATTGTGGAGCATCGGAAGAGGTGTTAGCAATTATCAAAACTGGGGAAAAGATTTGGACCACTTGGACGACAGGGATTTATTTTAGGATCGCAATTCGGGTTTACACCAATGGGGACGTTCAGTCTGAAAGAAAAATGTTTATCATTTTACTTCCTGTGATCTCGGATGATTTTATCCTGTAATGGTCAATGTTAATGTAGTTAACACAGTTAACACACAGTTATCGCTGTGGCATTTTGGAGTAACGTTCCGTGTATCTTCATCCCTTTGTGCTGGAATTGGGCTTCATGCTGAAGCTCCTCAGTTGCTGCACAAGCACCGCGATATATACCGTGACCCAGACTAGGTGGGGAGTGAGGCCAACTGGCGGACAGAGAGAGAATGGATATTCAGGAAGCGATAGAGAGAGAGGAATTGGAAGGTGGGGTGGAGAGAGTAAGTTGGGGTTGGGAGACGGAGATAAATTGGAGGAGGCGAGGCAGAGTGGGGCGCAGGGAGAGAGAGAGGAAAAGGGAGTCGAGATAGAAACAGAGTGAGTGGGTGGTGTGAGAGAGAGTGGGGTTCGAGTTAGAAATCGTGTGTGGAGGGAGAGGCAGCAAGGTGGGAAGGGAGAGAGAATGGGGGTGAGGGACAGAGAACCAGTTGGAGGGGTGGAGGGGTGGGAAGAGAGGGAGAGGGAGAGAGAGGAGAGAGTGAGGGAGCACAGATACAAAGGGGTAGGGGTGAGAGTACGAAACAGAGGGAAGAAAGAGTGGGGGAGAGAGGAGCACAGACGGACAGACAGAGTGGATTAGAGAGACAGAGAGAGGGTGGAAAGAGCAGAGAGAGAGAGATAATGAAATATTATTATGGAGAGGGGTGAGAAAGGGAGAGAGAGTGTGGGGGAGAGAGAGAGAGCATGGGAGGGTAGAGAGAGGATCAGATTTGGAGGGGGCAGAGAGAGAGAGAAAGTGGGGAGGGACAGAGACGCAGATACAGACAGAAAGAGAGCAAGAGAGGGGTAGAGAGACAGAAGATGACAGTAGAAGACATAACAAGAGATAGGGGGAGGGGGGAGTAGAGAGAATGAGGTCGGGAGGGGTTCGAAGAGTCGGACAAAGAAAACGGGATGAGAGATGGAGATTGAGAGAGAGATTGAGAGAAAGGGATTGGAAGGTCGGTTAGAGAGAGTAAGAGAGAGCGTTGGGAGACGGAGAGAGAATGGAGGGTAGAGGCAGAATGGGGCGGAGGGAGAGGGAAAAAACGTGTTATGGCAGACAGACTATCGAGGAAAGAGAGAGGGCGTTGGAAAGAGGGAGAGAGACAGTGAGTGCGACAGAGAGAGCGAGAGGGGGTGCATAAAGAGAGAGTTGAACGGGGGAGAGAGAGAAATCGATAGAGGTGGTATGGGAGAGATTGCATGGAGAGAGTGCAGGGGAGATAGTGGAAAAGTGGGAAGAGAGAGAACGGAGGATAACTTGAGAGCGAGAGAGAGTGAAACATATGTGTGACAGAATGGGAGGGGGACAGAGAGAGTGTGAGGGTCGGAGAGAGTGCGGGTGGATAGAGAGAGTGAGCAAGGGGGTGGGGAGAGTGTGTGGAGCGTGAGCGAGGGAGGAGAGACAGAATTGAATGGTAGTGGAAGATAGAGAGAGTCAGGGAGGGTAAGGTGTCAGAGAGACAGAGAACGTGTAAGAACGAGGGAGAGAGAGTGAGACAGAGATTGGGAGAGAGAGATCAAGAGAAAAAGAGCAGAAGAGACACAAACAGGCAAGGGTGAGGCAGCGAGAGAGTGGGAGGTGAGAGAGAGATGGCGAGGAGAGATAAGGAGAGTTGGGAGTGGGGAAAGAGAGTTGGGGAAGAGAGAGGGAGTGGTGGAGAGAGGTATTGGGAGGGAGACAGAGGGAGAGAGTGGGCGCGTTTGTGGAGAGACAGAATGGGAGGGGGTGCGAGAAAGAGTGAAAGAGTGGGAGGGATTAAACAGAGAGAGCGGATGGGGAGTAGAGAGAGTGGAAGGAGGTTAAAGAGATAGGGTGGGGGTGTGGAGAGAGAGAGTGAAGGAACTGGAGGGAAGAGAGAGGGCGAGACCGTGTGAGAGAGAGACACAGAAAACATGGGAGGGCGAGAGGACGAGAGAGTGTAAATAGGACAAGGGAGAGGGGTAGGGGGCAAACGGTGTCCGGGAGAGTGGGAGGGGGAGAGCAAGACAGATTAGGAGGACATAGAGGAGGGAATGGGAGTGTGGAAGAGACAGTAATGTGAGACAGAGCGAGAAAGGGGGGGGAGCGTGTAGAGGGCGTGGCAGTTGAGGAGAGAGAGTGAGCGGGAGAAAATGAGAGAGGATGTGGGGAGAGAGGGGAGCGTACACAGAGTGTGGGAGTGGAGGAGAGAGAGTGGGAGAGGGAGAGGGGGTGAGAGAGGAGGGAGAGAGTGGGAAGAGAAGAGGGTGATAGAGAGACAGAGAGAGCAGTTGAGCGTGGAGGTGGAGACAAAGAGAAGTTGGAAAAGGGAGAGGTTTCGAAAGAAGGAGATGGGATGGAGAGAGCGAGAGAGAAGGAAGTGGGAGAGACAGAGCGAGTGGGATTGGGAGAGAGAGAGCCAGCGTGTGAGAGGTTTAATGTGAAAGACAGAGCGTGGTGTTAGAGACATAGAGAGAGTGGAAGGGCTGTAGAGGGAGAGAGAGCGGGGGAGATTGGAGGTGGGTAGAAAGAGATAAAATGGGAAGGGGCAAAGAGAAAAAGAGAGAGAGTATATGGTGTAGTGGATAGAGGAACAGAGAGTGCCAGGGAGAGAGGGAGAGACTAGATTTGTATGTGTGAGCGAGAGTAGGAGGTTGGGGAGGGAGACCGCGGTGAGTGGAGAGAAAACGGGAGAGTGGGAGAGGAGAGAGAATGGGGGAGGGACAGGCGGGGGGATTGAGAGTGGGAGTGGAAGGCATAGACAGAGTGAGACAGAGAGGGAGAGGGGAGAGAGGGATTGGGAGCCGGGGAGATGGAGAATGAGGAGGAGGAGACGTGAGAGAGAGAGAGAGGGAGGGTAAGAGTAGAGAGACAGAGAGAGCGTGGAAGCGGGGAGAGAGCTAGGGAGAAAGTGTGTTGGGACAGCGTGAACGAGAGAACTATTGGGGCGAGATAGAGAGAGTGGGAACCATGGAGATGGAGAGAAATGGAGACAGTGGGAGGACAGAATGGGAACGAGCGAGTGACAGCGAGCTTGGGGGAAGTGAGATGCTATTGCAGCGACAGATTGAGCGGAGAGATATACAGAGTGTTGGAAAAGAGAGATTGGAAGGGGAGAGAAAGAGAGTGGACGTAGCAGAGGGATTGGAAGTGAACGATAGAGAGTGGATGGGCGGAAATGAATGAGGGGGAGAAAATGTGTGTGGGTGGGGAGAGAGGGAGTCGGAGTGGGAGAGAGTGTGGGGGAGGAGAAGATTGGATAGGGACGGGGAGATTAAGGGGGAGAGAGAGAGAGACAGGGAGCGGAAAGGGGGAGAGAGGGAAAGAGAGAGCGAGAGAGGGCATTCGGGGAGACAGAGAGAAAAACAGTGGAACACGAGGAGATGTTGACAGATGGAGAGAGTGGGAAGGCACATCGGGAGCAAGCGGTAAAATGAGGGACTGCGGAAGAATGGCATAGAGGGAGTGGCAGAAGGAAATAGAGAGAGTGGAAGGGAGAGAGATTGGCAGGGTGAGAGAACGAATAGGGGGAGAAATTGTGGTGGAGAGTGGGAAGGGCCAAAGGGAAAGAGAGAGAATATGGTGTAGTGGATAGAGGAACAGAGAGTGCCAGGGAGAGAGGGAGAGAATAATTTGGTATGTGTGAGCGAGAGTAGGAGGTTGGGGAGGGAGACCACGGTGAGTGGAGAGAAAACGGGATAGTGGGAGAGGAGAGAGAATGAGGGAGCGACAGGCGGGGGATTGAGAGTGGAAGTGGAAGGCAAAGACAGATTGAGACAGAGATGGAGCGGGGAGAGAGGGATTTGGAGCCGGGGAGATGGAGAATGAGGAGGAGGAGAGAGAGAGGAAGAGTGTGAGGAGCTACAGAAAGAGGGTGTGTCAGCAGGGAAATTGAGAGAAAGAATGGGCGTGAAATCGAGAGAGATTTGGGAGGAGTGCATGCAGCGAGAAAGAGTGAAGAAGAGAGGGAGAAAGTGGGGCATCAGGGGAGGAAGATAGACAGTGGGAGGGCGGAGAGAATGTGAGAGAGGGAGAGAGGGTGCAGTGGTGGAAGATAGAGAGTGTGAGAAGGTGGGGGGGGGAAGATCGCGAGACGCCAGAGAGGAAGACAGATAGAGTTTGGTGAGACAGGGTGAGAGAGAGATGGTAGTGGGTCAGCGGCAAGTCATAATAGGAGGGGGAAATGAAAGAGAGTATGAGATAGAGAGATGAGTGGGAGTGGTGAGCGGAATGATATCGGTAGACACTGTAGGAGGGGAGAGAGAATGAGAGAGGGAAAGAGTGGGGGAGATAATGTGAGAGGAAAGAGATGGGGAGAAGGGGGACAGAGAGAGAAGAAGGGGACAAGCTGTGTAGAGGAGAGAGATAATGGGATGGGGTATAGTGCGATGTGGACATTGAGAGATGGGAAAGACAGAGGGAGGAGAAGAGTGAGGGGAGGGGGAGGGGGAGGGAGAGAGGGAGAAAGTTGGAGGAGCGAGAGAGACGGTAAGAGTAGGAGAGAGAAACAGTGTGAGGGGAGGATGTAGAGTGGGATGGGGAGAGAGAATGGGAAGGGATGAGAAAGCGACTGGGATGCGGAGGTCGAGGAGAGAGAGTGAGATGCGTGACAATGAGGGCTTGAGAGAGAAGCTGAAGTGAGATTAATGTAGAGAGAGAGGCAAGAGAGATGTATGAGCAGACGAGAATGAAATTGGGTGGAGATAGAAAATTAAAATAGGAAAGAGTGATAGTCAGGGAGAGGGAAAATTTTGAGGGGACAGTGAGAGAGTGGGACAGGTAAAGAGTGGAATGGGCGGCGGGAGAGAGAGCTGTGCAGTAGGATTGTGTGCCAGAGTCTGGGAGGGGGACAGACAGATAGACTGAGGGGAGAGATGGAGTGGGATGGAGAAAGAGAGTGGGATGGGTGAAAGAGAGTGTGACAATGGACAGAGAGAGAGAGAAAAAACACTGGTCTGGAGAAAGAGAGAAAGTTTTAGAGCATGTACAGAGAGAGAGTGCGAGTGGAGTAGAGAGCGAGAGACAGTGGGAGTGGTGCACAGAAAAGTGGGAGAAGCATAGAGTGCGAGAGCACGTGAGAGGCTAGAAAAATTGGAAGTGAGAGAGAATCGAAGCGCAGGGGAGAGAGAGTGTGAGGGGATGAGAGAGTGCGAGGCGGGGGTGGCAGAAAGGAGCATAGGGAAGAGCAATAGGGGAGGAGGGAGCGAGACTGAGTGAGGAGAGAGATGGGTTAGAACGAGGGAGGGGGAGAAAGACAGAGTGGAAAGGGAGGGAGTTGAGGTGAGAGAGTGTTTGGGGACATAGACTGAGAGAGAGGAATGAGGGCAGACAGTGTGGGTGATGTGGCTGGAGAAAGAGAGATCGAGAGGTAGAGAGGGTGGGATGGGAGAGAGAGATGTCGAGTAGAAAGAGGGAATACGTGTCATGCGGGACGAGAGAGTGGTGTGGGCTGAGCATGGATTGGGAGACATAGACAGAGAAAGAAGTGGAGATAGAAAATGAGGGATGAGAAAGAGACAGGGTGGGAGGGTACAGACAGGGAGAACATGGGAGTGGTGTCGGGAGGAAGGTGGGACGGCTGCAGACAGCAAGAGACAGTGTGGCAAGAGAGAATGCGGGAGACAGAGAGTGTGGCATGGGGAGAGAGTTAGATGGGGAGGGAGAGAAATAGAGATGGGGAGCGAGAGTGGAATGGACAGAGGAAGAGCGTGGATAAGTGAGAGAGAGTGGCGGGACGAAGAGAGAGTGGGAGGTGGAGAGACACAGTTAAGAGGGATGAAGAGAGCGAGAGTGATTGAGGGGAGAGGGCGAGTTGGGGAGAGAGAGAGAAAGATTGGGAGGGCAGGAGAGAAAGAGGGAGAGCGAGGGATGAGAGAACACTGGAGGAGAAAAGTTAAAGGGAATGAAGAAGTGAGAGAGTGAGCGAGGAGAGTGCGTGTGAGGAGGATATTGAGAGAGTGAGATGGAGGAGGGTGTGAGAGTGGAATGAGAGAGGGATTGAGAAAGGGGAGAGAATGAATGCATGGGAGGGTATACAGAGAGAGAGCTTAATTGGTTTGAGAAGGAAAGAGTGTGTGCACGGTGTAGAGGAAACTGGGAGGGATGCAGAGAGGATAAATAGCAAGCGAGGAATGGAGAGAGTGGGCCAGCAGTTGAGCAAGAGAGAGTGGGCGAGAGAGCAAAACAGGGAGGGGAAAGTGAGTGTGGAACAGAGAGAGAGTGGGAAGGCGGAATAGAGTGTGTTGAAGAAGAGTTTGAAGGGTGAGAGTGGAGAGGGAAGAGAGAGATCTTGGTGAGACCGAGCGAATGGGGATGAGAGAACGCTGATTAGGAGATACAGCTACAGAAAGAGGGCAATGGGACAGAGACAGAGCGCGTGAGGGAGACAGGGAGAGAGAGAGAGATGGAGAAAGTAGATGTAGTATATGACATTGTGCATCTGTTGCACAAACACAAATTTCATCTACAATGTGAGATAGTAGGCAGACAGACTGGGAGGCGGTACTGAGAGAATCGGGAGTGGGATGGGGAGACAGTGCGGGAGGCAGAAAGGGAGAGAGGACGTGAGGCAGAGTGAGGAAGAAAGGATTGAGAGAGAGTGGTGGTTTCGAGAGAAAGAGAGAGTGGGAATGGCGAGA
Source organism: Chiloscyllium punctatum (assembly GCF_047496795.1). Lineage (NCBI taxonomy): Eukaryota > Metazoa > Chordata > Chondrichthyes > Orectolobiformes > Hemiscylliidae > Chiloscyllium > Chiloscyllium punctatum. Next base: position 4,517,127 of record NC_092792.1, on the reverse strand, counting down.
GGAAGAGAGTGGTAGTCAGGGAGATAAGGAGGGTTGGTGAACAGAGAGTGGCGGGAGGTAATGACAGAAAGAGAGCGACTGGGAGTGGGGTAGTGAGGGACCGTGGGTGTCAGGTTGAACAAGAGAGGTGGTAGGGGAGTAAAGAGCGAGAGATATTCGGAGGTTCGATAACGTGTGGTGAGACCGACAGTTGTAGGGTATCCAGAGTCGCTGGAGAGAGAGATTAGGAGGTTGGGAGATAGATAGAGAGTGGGGAAGAGGGAGGACGAGGGAGAGAAAAGTGGCGGGGTGGGCGAGCAAGGTGAGAGACAGTGGGGTAAAGAGAGAATGGGAAGGGGAGAGAGGGAGCAAGAGAGAGAGGGCAGTGGGAGAGAGAAAGAGTCATCTGTGAGAGAGAGAGAGACAGAAAAATTTTGAGTGGAAGGAGAATAGAGAGAGAGTGTGGAGGAGAGAGAGTGGGAGACGGGAGTTGGCGAGAATGACAGTTAGCTATAGAGTGGGAAGGGGTGAGAGAGGACGTAGTGTGAATAGGATGGTTGACTGGGACGGTGGGGTTAGAGAGACAGAGTGGTGGAGAGTTGGAGAGACTGTTGGTGACGAGATAGTGGGTGTGGAGAGTGAGTGGGAGTTGGGCAAAGAGAGAAGGACAGCGTAGTAATGAGTTGAGAAAGAGGGAGAGACAGAGTGAATGGGTTAGAGAGTAAGTGCTGGAGAGGGAGACAGAGAGTGGGGGTTGAGAGAGAGTGGATGTTAAGGAGAGAGGGTGGGGAGAAAGAGGGCGGCGAGAAAGAGTGGAAGTGGAAGGAGAAAGACAGAGATTGACGGGACAGAGAGTGACGCATTGTTAAGGGGAAAGAGTGTGGGGAAGAGAAAGAGTGAGAGGATGGGAGAGGGCGTCGTGGTTGGACGAGGGAGAGACATTGAGGAAGTGTTAGAGGGAAGTGAGAGAGGGGACAGGAGAGAGATGGAGGGAACAGAGAGAAGAGGGGCGAAGAGAGACTGGAGGACTGATAGACAGACAGAGAGGAGTGAGAGAGAAGGAGGGAGAGAGTGGTGCTGCGAGATTGGGGAAAAGACAGAGAGAGTGGGAGCTAGAGATAGATTGAGAGGAGGAGGGCGAGAGTTGGAGCGAGAGAGAATGGGAGGGCGTAGAGAGAGAGAGTGGGAGTGGGGTAGATAGAGAGGGGGAAAGAGAGGCTGTGTTTGGAGATAGAGTCAGAGGGTCGCAGAGAGAGATGAAGATAATGGAAAGGGGAGATATAGACAGAGTGGGTGGGGCTAACGAGAATAAGGGAATGAGAAAGATGGGAACAGAGACAGAGAGAGGATGAGGCAGAAGAGAGAGACAACGTCAGGGGGTGCAGAGAGAGTCACGGAGGGGATAGAGAGTGTGGGGAGCATGGAGAAGGAAAGAGCAATTGACAGAGAGGAAGGGACGGATGTGAGAGAGCGGTGGGCGGAGACAAAGAGCGCAAGAGAGTACTAGTCCGGAGACAGCGAGTGTGAAATGAGGAAAGCGAGAGAGAGGAAGGGGCAGGTGGGAAAGAGCACGACAGTGGCAGGGGCACTGACAGAGAGAGAGAGACTGGAAGTGGCGTAGAGGGGGAGAGAGAGTCATAGTAGAATCAAGAGAGATGGGATGGTTGTAGAGAACGAAAGACAGTGGTTGCAGCGAGTGGGAGGTGGGGAGGCAAGTGTGTGGTGATACAAAGAGTGGCAGGAAAGAGTTGGAAGGCGGGAGAAAGACAGATAATGGGAATTGGAGACAGAGAGGGAGAGGACATAGAGAGTGGAAGGGGACAGAGAGAGAGGGAAGGGAGAAAGGAAGCGAGAGAGAGATGGGAGTGGGAGAGAGGGAGAGACAGAGAGAGGTTGCAGGTACGGGGAGAGACACGGAGAAACTGCAAGGGTAGAGATAGGTAGCTGGGCGGAGATCGTTGGAGGGGGAGAAAGTGGGTTCGGTGACAGAGAGGAAGAGTGGGAGGGGTAGAGAGAAAGATTGCGGGAGTGGTGTAGAGAGAGACAGAGTGGCGGTGGTAAAGAGAAAGAGACAGAGAGATTGGAAATGGGTTATAGTTAGTATGCCAGAGAGGAAAGTGAGAGCGAATTCGAAGGGATTTATCGAGAGAGTGGGAGGGTAAGGATAGGGTGATTGTGGAGAGAGATCGAGAGACATTAGTGAAGTGAGAGAACGTGTGTTTGGGACAAAGATCGTGTTTCTGGGGGCAGAGAGTGCGAGAGAGAGAGGGAGGAGGAGAATGAAAATGTGGCGGACGAGAGAAAGAGTGGGAACATGGGAGTGGAGGCAGTGGTGGTTGGAGGAAACAGTGCGAGAGAGGTTACTGGGTAAAAATAGAGGTGAGTCGGAGTGCGGGGAGTGAGATTCTTGGACTGAGAGAGACATCGAGAGAGAGTGGCAAGAGAGAGTGAGTGGGAGGGAGAGAGAGGGGAGGTAGTGGAGACAGATGGATAGTGGGAATGGAGGGAAATAGAGAGAAAGAGGAGGGCGTAGGGAGGGAATGAGGTGGAGAGACAGTGGGGGCGGGGGCATTGAGAGATAGTGCGAGAGAGAGTGAAGTGGCAGAAAGATAAAGTGGAAGAGAGAGAGGGAGGTGACAGTTGGAGACAAAGACTGAGAAAGTGGAAGTGTACAGTGAAGAGAGAGGGAGGAGAAAGAGGGTGGTAGAGGGGAGAGAGGAAGAGTTGGAGGGGAGAGATAGAGAGAGGGAGGAAGGAAAGAAATAGCGAGAATGACTTTAGGGAAGAGAGGGAAAGCGAAAGATGGGTAAGCAAGAGCGCGTGGGAGAGGGAAGCTCGAGCGAGAATTGGAGGGATATGAGACAGCGAGAGAGAGCGTGGAAGGGGGAGATCGAGAGAGTGGAAGGGTGAGAGAGCGTGGGTGGGAGAGAGGGAGTAGGTGAGAGAGAGAGGTTTAATGGGAGGTCGTTAGAGAGAAAGTGTGGGTGAGTGAGCGAGTGAGTTTCGGAGAGAGTGTGGATGTGAAGCAAGTGTGGGAGTGTTAGAGAGGGAGGAAGGGTGAGCGTGTGACAGATGTACAGAGAGACAGAATGGGAGGAGGCAAGAGAAAGTGAGTCAGTAGGAGTGGTTTGGAGAGAAATCGAGAAACGTGGTGCAGAGAGCGCGCGCAGCGCTGCAGAGAGTTGGGTAGTGAAGAGAGAGTTGGAGGACAGGAGAAAGAGAGAGTGGGGACAGAGAGATTGGGAGAGTGAGAAAGACAGTGGCACGCGAGAGAGAGACTCATGTTGGGAGCAGAGGAGAAAAAGAGTTAGAGGGAGGAGAAAGTGAGTGAAGGTGAGAGAGGGAGAGTGGAGGGTGGGGAGAGTGTGGGAGGGAGAAAAGTGTGTGGGGGAAGATCGAGAGAGTGGGGGCTAGAGCGAGTGGGAGTAAAGAGAGGGTGAGGGAGAAGAGAGTGTGGGGGAGAGAGACTGGGGGTAGAGGGAGAGTGGGAGTATTTAGAAACAGCAAGAAAAGAGAGGGTAGGAGAGGACAGATGGTGGCAGAGCACAGACAGCGAGGTAGAGATGGGGAGGGCAATAGACTGAGACAGAGTGGGAGGTTTAAGTGAAAGAGAGTTTGAGATGGAGCAGGCAGATAGTGAGAGAATGATTTTGCAGATAGAGAGAATGAGACGGGATAGAGAGAGTCACGGAGGGAAAAGTTGGAGGGAAGGGATTTGCAGAAAGAAAGAGAGGGCGTGAGACCGAGGAAAGGATGAGAGAAAGTGGTTGGTGTAGAGAGAAAGAACGAAAGAGTGTGTGACTCAGTGAGACAGAGAGAGGAGTTAAGGACAGCGTGAGAGAAAGAGGGGCTAGTGAAGAGAGCATGGCGGGGTAAAGACAGAGAGAGGTGGGATGGTTATAGAGGATGAATGATAGTGGGTGGGTAGGTTGTGTAGGTTGGAGGTAGTTGGACTGGGAGAAAGAGTGTGCCTGGAGACAGAGAGAAAGGGAAGGCGGGAGTGAAACAGAGAATGGTTGGAGAGAGAGGGAATGAGAGACAGAGAGAGTGAGTTGACATTGAGGGAGCTGAGACAGAGTTGGAGGGGAGAAATAGAATGATGAGTGAGGAGAGGGTGCAAGAAGAGGGGAGTGTGAGATTCAGAGTGAGAAATATTCGGGTGAGAGAGATGGAGTCGGAGTAAGTGCGAGGGGATAAAATGAGGAGAGAGTGGGAGTGGGCAAACAAGTGTGGGAGAGCGGAGATAGAGAGAGTGGAAGTGAGAGATAGAATTTGGGCGGCAGAGAGAGTGGGAAAGGCAACAGAGAGGAATATTTGAGGGGTAGAGAGGCAGTGGGGTGAAGAGAGAGCGGGTGTTGGGAGAATGCGAGGCACGTGGAGAGAGAGGGAGAGAGTGGGAAGGGGTAGGTAGAGGGTAGAATAGAGATAGAGAGTATGAGATGGTAGAGACAGTGTTCCAGAGAGGGAGAAAAAGGAAGTGGGAAGGAAACGAGCTCGTGTAAGTGTGTGAAAAAGAGAGGGAGGGTCCGACAAGAGAGTGCGGTGAGCAGACAGAGAGAGTAAGATCGACTTAGGGGGAGATGAGTGTGGACAAGTGCAAAGAACAAGAGATTGTTTGAGGGGACAGAGAGCGCGACAGTGTGTCAGAGGGAGAGAGATTATATAGGTGTAGAGAGAGTGGTAGAATGGGAAGAGACAGAGGTGTTTGGAATGAGAGAGCTAGAGCGACAAGACCCTCGTTTGAATCCCATTTTGGCACACTTACACCTTCTCCCTGACTATCTGGGTTTCCTCTGGGTGCCTCGGTTTCCTTTCGCAGTAAAAACACTTGCAGGTTCAGTGAACTGATCATGTTAAATTGTGTACAGGGATGTGTCGCTTGGTTGCATTTATCCGAGGGAAATATAGAGTAGGAGCGGAATGGTTCTGGGTGAGTTCATCTTTGGATGTTCTTGTTGGGCTGAAGGCCCTGTCTTCATATTCAACGAAACTTCAACGGATTTTGCTGACTATTCAATATACAATTCGTTTTCCTATAACTTTTTTTATTAAACGATGTGGATGTAAAGCGATTAGTGAATTGAAGAATTTTATATATATAAATCGAACTCCATTTCACTGCTACACAATTCTATCCTGGCGCTAACTGATGAGCAAAATGCAACCTCAGAATCCACTGCCTGGAAAATGCAAAGCAGAGCTACAACAGGAAAGGAATCAGCTCGATAAGCCTGAGAAATGAGCTTGAAAGTGGTAATCTCTTGTACATTTAGAAGGAACTTAATTTCACACTGGACCAAAATTTAGAGAGAACTGGAATTCCGTGAAGGCATCATGTGCTCAGTCAGTTTGCACTTTCTCTGATGAAGCACATCATGAAAGGTACAATGCTGCAGTCAGTGATTGTAGTATTAAAGTGTTTCATTTACAGAAAAGTTTCATTACAATATATAATTTAAAATTGAACGACACTGTGTTAAGGTAATCATTATTTCTGTTTTGATTTTTAACGAGATTTGTGGCATTTCGCCCGAGACATGTTTTTCGCATAAGTTTCATTATTTTAATTCCATGGTTTTGTATAACATGGTGTTCCACAGGAACTCAGCTGCCAGCTTATAAAAACTAACTGTAATGACTGCTGATCCTCGACCCAAAAGCCACAGCTTGCATTGTTTCCATTACTTTCGTGTCCAGAAATCCTTACATTCGATGCCTTTGGTTTTTATTGCCTCATCTGTGAGAGAATTCTGAGTTTCGCCAGTGTCTGAGTGCCGACGTTTATTCTCATCTCAATGCCTTTACCTAATATTGTTGCTGCTTGTTTTAGAAGTACAAGCCCGGGGAATTATCATCCTTGCTTCCAATGTGTCTCAATCTTTGACAGTTTGTCCCTGAGATCTCCAGTCAATCTCCTAAAGCTTGCGGAATATGACCCCAAACCTGATCCCACGACAAGCTTGTCAGCCCAGAGATCAGTCTGGTCTTTCTTTGCTGCAATCCATCAATGTCGGGTTTGTGCCTTATTATGAAGGGAAATTAGAACTGCACTCATTCCTCCACAATGTTGGCGATGAGGTCTCACCAAGACTCTGTACAGCTGCACTAAGCGACCAATAGCTGCACTATTATAGGGCAAGCCAAACAGAGAACAGCCAGGGAATTCCTAGAGGCATGGCAATCATCCACAGACTCTATCAACAAACACATCGACCTGGACCCAATATACCGGCCACTGCAGTGGACAGCTTGCACTGACAACCGGAAGCGGCAGAGACAGGCCACTATAAATGCCGGAGGAAACAGCACAGAAGCGCTTCACAGGTGGCTCCCAAGCACTGAGGATGTCACCTAGACAGGGGACGAAACGTTTGCAAGACAAATTCCCAACTCGGCGAACAGAACCACAACAATATCACTGGATGAATTTTATCTGTTTTTAATTTAGTTTAATTTAAATCTAGTTCAATTTAGCAAAGGGCTTTACCCTGTGCTGTAACAGCTTAGGGGGTCGTAGACAGAATTTGAACAGTTTGGGTCATGGATTCGTGATTTGAACACGTTTAAAAAATCCAGACAGCGATTTGGATAGATTTGAATACATTTGTGGTCCTAAAAAGCCCAGTTGATTGAAACATTAATATTTTAGTGTCTTGATCATTAAATAAAACATGGGCCATACAATCGATGTGATTTCAGTGATTAAATGTGGTTAATTAAATGAGAAGTGAGAGGAATGGCTCTAAAATTGCTAAAGAGCTTCTGCGATATTAAGATGATTATGAACTTTGCCAAGTAAGTGTACAACTAAAGAAAAAGGCCGTCCTTTTAAAATTATAAGAAGCAGTTTGATTTGCGTTAAACTAATGACGAATGTAAAGCTAACATTGTAAAGGAATTACTCAAACATTTACATGAGTCAGAGTAACAGATCAGTGCAGTAGATGTAGAGAAAAGATAAATAGCAACTGACGAAAATTGAGGTCGAAGATAAACAAAGGGAGAGACAAAGAGAAAGTGAGAGAGAAGAAAGAGGAAGAGGGAGAGAGAAGAAACAGGAAGAAGAGAAAGGAAAAAGAGAGAAAAATTGAGCAAAGAGAGAGAGACGAAAGGGAGACAGAGAGGGAGAGAGAGGATTTGAATTTGAAAAGTTGCGACTCAGTCAGCAAAGACAAGTTAACAGGATGGAGATTAAAAGAGACGGTATTGATATTTAAATATATGTCAAAACTTTATCATGATGTAATGCGAAATATGTTGAAGACTTCTTTATTTCAATATAAAAATTGGCTGGGCAGATGTCGTGGTTCGAGGAATAATGGGTATTCCAGAATAATGTTTTCGGCAGAGTAAGTAAGTCATTTGCCGCATTGTCAGATGAGGGGTCTAGACATTATGAAGAGGTAAAACAGGCTATTTTAAGTGCTTATGCATTGGTATCTGTGGAAGCCGTTCTCTTGGCTATGGCTTCCCTCCTGGTTAAGGAACCCTGTTGTTGAAGGACCCCTCCCCCAACAGATCAAAAGCATTTGGTATGTAGCCTTGTGTGGCTGTCTCGCAAATAGCTTAGTTCCTGTCCCACTGTGATACTTTTCTGGTTTGTGCACCTTAATTGCTCAAAGACGCCTCGTCTTGTCAATTAGCGTCTCTCTCTCAACGTCACATTAAGGAAATCTGTCCAGCATTTGTCACGGACCTTTTGGTAATAGCATGTTAGGTGATAACTTTCACTGCTGTTTACTTGCAGAACGTGCAGCATCTTTTAGGGATGACCTTGACAGCTGACCCCTGATTCGCTACCTCCTCGGACCATCCTGACCCTTTATAGTTAATGGTCAATCTGTGTCTCAGTCTTGTCTTCTTTTCTATATAATCTTGTAACTTTGTGCTGTACTTCAGAATCCAACCGAGCCACATTTAAGGCCAAGGATATATCCATGATGAGTCTTGTAATAAACGGACTAATGCTCAAGTTCTGCCTCTCAAGATTTTCTTGAACAATTGGTACAGCTGGCATGGTCCCCGTCATTACGGGGTCTTGTGCAGAAATGAATTAGTGCTTTCAACAGTTTAAATTTGCGTAAGTGTAAATGGGAGTGATGCATGGGGCGAATTAAAATTGCAGTTTTCGGTTAAGTACATTATCCTAACCTGTGCTGAACACTACTAACTTTTGATGACCTTGAGAATTGTCTATAGCGCCACAGTTTTGTCTTTGTTTGTGCCCTCTTTGTTTGCCGAAAGGTAACGTTTCCGTGCATACGACTAGGCAGGTGACAATTAGATCAAATCATTCTACATGTAAGATCAAAACAGCGGTGACGGGGTCAAGGCAATCTTGTTCTGCTGTGCAGGCCGAACTCCGTGCTTTTGTCCCCACGGAAGCGGCACTGAAACGCCATGGTAGACAACTAAATGCAACACCTAAGTTAGGCGATTACATTGGATAACGTGAAGATTACAGATGCTAGAGATTTGAGTCGAGAGTGTGGTAATGGAAAAGCAGAGCAGTTCTGGCAGCATCCGATGAGCTGGGGAGTCGCCATTTTGGTCAAATTCTTTTTCCTTGTTGTATTTATGAATGTGGCTGAGGGCCATCAGCCCGTACATTTGCAATCAAAATCAGCGTTCAGCGAACACTTTCAAAAACTTCCCTCGGGACTGGCACCCTATTCCCCTAAATATCCCAAAATTACCGTCCCAAACTGGATTGTTGCTTTTGTCACTTCCCAAAAGACTAGGAAAGCTGGCCAGAGACAGAATGCTGTTTAAAAAGCTGTTACAGTTCTCGCTACCTCTCCACATTTTATGAGTGCAAGTCCTCAACAGGGCTCTAGTGTCTGGACTCCAAGTGTTGGTAAAAGAATCTCACGATTCACAGAGATTGGTAATAAAGAACTTGCTTGTCTAGAATTATGACCGGTGAAAGCCCATTTAACAGTCATTGGACCGACCTTGAGGTTTGTGTCATGCTTCAATACGCCCCAGTAAGCTCTTGTGCCTAACAAGTTTAATTGACTTGTACAAATATGCATTATTTATAGTTGCTTGCCTCAGAATGTCCAGACTTTCCTGAGTTGAACCAATGGGACACGAGGGCGACTATTACATTCTCCATTGTATTTTCCTCTTCGTCATCAACTACTGTAGAAGCACGCACACCTAGGCTTGTAAACGTTATTAGAATTGGAACTCCCTAATTTTGACTTTTCGGGAATGCAAATTTTTCATGACACTTAGTTTCACCAGAATCTAAAAAAACCTGAAAGAGAAAAATTGTTGCCAGGAAGAGAGAGAGACCCTCTCAGCCTCGAAACTCTGACGCTGGCAGAACAGTGACCTTTTTGTGGTCTTTTATTGATGCACATTTGCTTGTTGTTGATTGAATTTTTCTGTTTTGTTTCCTGGCGTTCGAGGTCCAGTAGTGTTGTTCTCCTAGACTGTGATGGCAAGACTATCAATTGTTAACTCGCCTTTTTAAAATTTTCATGAAATTCAAAATGGCGGGAGACGACATTACAATCTTTAAACAAAAAATTCTCATCAGATTTTACAATATTTGACACAAGTGTAAACCAGCTCGCAACTCTCACATAACCTCTGCTTCAGACAAAGATGGATTTCACCCGTTATCACCGGGTGTTGGACTTATTGAAAGATTGAGTGAAGTCAGTTGAAGTTGTACCTCTGTAACCCTCTGATTCGAGTGCAGAATGATTCTATACCGGTTTGGAAATAGGTATCTGTTTATTACTTTTAAAAAGACTATCTAATCATTACATTGAGGGCAATAATATCAGACTTTAAAGTCTGATCATTCAGTAGAGGAATTGCAGTGAACATCACAAAAATAATATTAAAAAATTGCAAAACTGGAAGTATGAAGGTGGATGTAAATATCCCAAACCAGCGGTAGAGTTTTCAGTAAATGATTCGAGCAGAATTAATTTTTAGACTGCTGCATCTCATTTGTGCGTACGCAGTGTCATTCGTAACTTTATTCGATGTCAATTTCCGTTCCTCATTAAAAACTCAAGTATCAGTTCAACATGATTTTCTGAGGAAGAAATCATGTGACAAAAGTTAAGATCGTATTGTTGATATCAGTGTCTTTTGATAACGTTTTCATTTATGAATACGAAGCATTTTGATACTGTGTGAGTAGACATGACTTTATTGATGCAGCTGCAGTCATTTGACACCCTATGATACACTGACTGAGCAATGACTGATCAGAACCGCTTGAGGAACTAAATCTGGGATTCACATTGAGAGTCTGCAACCGGTTATTTATAATGGATTTCAGAATTGGGAACAGTGCACATTTTATATTATGCAATTGGGTCTGGAATGAGTGAATTTCACTTTCATATTGAAATCTAAAGGCAAAACTATTACTAAATAGGAACAAAACCTGGAATCTAATAAGCTGCGTGTGATATGCACTGAATAGAACAATCCTGATACAATTTCATGACTGCAATTTTACGCACACTTGAATCATTTTAGCAATTTTAAAATCTGTTTGTTCTTATTAATTAATCGGGAAATGTTTCAGTCACGTGTTCACTTTCCATCTTGCGTGAACAAGATTGGCAAGATTGAATAGTTTATGCACTATCATGCATTTTCAGTCATCTGTGTTATTGCCTCATAATTAGTTGAAAGCATGGCAACATTGACTAATATTTACCTCAACCATCCCATACGATAAATTGAGTACTGCACATCCAATTGGCAATGGAAGTAAGCGATGTAATAGAAAGTATAAAAAATGGTATTGAAGCAAAAGCGCTGTAAAAGAACCTAAGTACTAATCGGGATCCTGAGCTTATGTCTGACATACTACACTATTTCAGGATGGGGATGACACTGATATGGATGGGGGAAAGGGTTGTTATTCAAGGACAGCCAGTGAGACCCTAATATCTCATGATAGTCTCCAGCACACAACAGACAATAGGCAATATGTGCAGCAGTGGGCTATTCGGCCCTACGAGCCATCACCACCATTCATTATGATCTTTGTGGAATTTAAATCGATTTGACTCAATTATTAGCAAGAGCCAAGAAAGGAGCTTTATTTTAAATTCTGCAGAATTGATTCCATTACACTAAAGTAGATACCTCAATGTAAGGAGTACTGAGCATTGTTTTGATGCTTTACTTATACTATTTCTTATCAAGCTCTCAATGGCAAAGATTGGGAGAATTCAAGTTGCTATTGTCTCATCCCCTGGTCTTAGACACATTAGTTCTTCAGCTTTTTCTGTGTTCAACTGTTGCAAGTTCGTGTTGGATTTGGACAGAATTCAACCAGTGATAAGCTGACTGCAGGCGTTAGAAAAGCAGAAAAGGATTATCTTTCAAATTTCACAATAATTAAATAATTTTCCATTCCATTTTCCATTTTTTTTTGTTACTTTATGACATCAAGGACAACTACAGCAACAACAAACAAAAATACAGAGCCAGAGTAGTTATACCTCAAACAATGTTAAGGAAATACCAGACCTTTCCTCAGACAACACCGAGTTTGTGGTGGTATCGTCACTTGCTCTGGTGTGCCCTGTACACAGCCCATGTTCACACGTCACACTCGTCAACGCTATGGTAGGGTGAGGTCCACGCAATGCCTCAGCCCCTATGAATAGTCCTACCAGGGTGCTTGCTAAAATTTTGAGCTGGGGCAGACCCATATTCGTATGAGGCTTCGAATCACTACTTGCACTTAATTGGTTCCGGTGCTGTCTGATGTTTACTCAGGCCCAGCTACACACTTGCAATATCTGGCGTGTGTCCATGTGGCTCTTTCTGCGATCATAACTGCTGTCTGTGTTGCACGGATCACTTAAAATGGTCCAAGCAACCTCTTCACCTTCCAGTTCTTCCTCCTGACGTCTTTCACCACTACCCACTCTCCAGGTGCTCGATCAAGCAGCTTCCCTCCTGTTGGTTGTTGAAGTGCTGCTTTCACTTGGTTCTATGCCTTGTTGGCTTCTTACATCCATCTTAGCCTTCCCCTGTCAGTCACCCAGTGGATCATGCTCCAGAACCAACTGAGGCTGTCTGTGTTGGCACTGTCTCGCCCATCAGTCCATTGCTCCGCAAACAAAGCATTCACCAGATCTACCCCTGCCCGCGCCGCGAACTTCACCTCTGCCTCTCTCTCTTCCTGCAGCCCCTCCCTCCAATGGCTGGGTGACCATCTGAATGATCTTTATGTGTTTGCTGTTCCATCTTTAGCTTCCGCTTATCTTTTTCTTGGGTAAGCATGTATCGCGTGTTGTTCTATCAAATTCAGCTTTCCCATGTCCTAGGTAATACATGCCTCTTTTATATGTTTTTGCTTTTTTGTCTTTCATTCCATTGATGAAGCTGTTACTCAGGTGTGCCTCATAAAATATGGTTTCTGACGCAATTATGTTGTCAGGTGGTCTCAGTCCACTATGGGCATTATGGACTTCAGTGAGGCACGTCAGTTACTGGGACACGGTCTCACCTTCCCGTTGTTTACACATTGTAATTTTGGACATGTCCATTCGCACTGGGAATGCCTGTCTACAGGTGGTTGTCAGTGCTGCAACAAAAGCATTGAAGTCTCCGTTCTGCTCCGCTTGTGTGTGCCATGAACGTTTGCATTCGGCTGGGTATACTTCATTTTCGTAACATTGGCACCTCCCTTTCGTCCCAGAAGACATCTCATCTCATGTGACGTGGGACGGAACTCAGTACAGAACTTTGTCACTTCTTCGGTGAACTTATTACCTCAAACCTCGTGTGAATCAGGCAACTTTCTTTGCTCTTGCAAATAATTGAGTCAGGTCAATTTAATTTCCACGACAATGATCATGGCTGATCATCCACAATCAGTATCCTGCTTTTGCCTTATCCACATGACCTTTGATTCCACAGCTCCATTTCTGTGAAGATGAAGGGTTCAGCATTGGTAACCGTCTTCATAGCTAACGTCATAAAAGTAAGTGGCCTGAGTAATCCATAACCGGGGCTGTCTCCTAAAGCAGATTAATGTTAATGAAACAAGCCCCTGACTGCAAGGAGAACAAGTCCAATTGCTCAATATATTCGAAGACAATACGGATTATAATGCCACTCCTCGGGCCCGTCTGTAGTTATGACGATATGAAGGCTTGATTCTCTGGCAATGACAACCAGGCGTACCACTCAATGCCATCATTAGAACGAGTTTTACAACAACCTGCAAATATTCGTGATGAACTGAAATGCAATCTCAAACCTTTGGAGTCAGGACGTCAATACTGCAATATGTTGCCTGGTAAGGAATTTTTATCAGGCAATCAACTTTTCAATTTCCAAGCTGACTCACATTCGTTTAATGTGATGCTTTTGCGATGTATTCCTTCTGGTGTCACCGACATGTTTCAGACAAATGAGATGAACTAGTCTAACAATTCCATGCACAACTCCAGTAAGCAGTGATTTTCTACTGGGATGTCCAGAATGAGACCAAACCACGATCGAGGTTGCAAGCAAAACCGAAGAGGTCCAACAACCTAGCAATCCCTATGGCCATTAGCCAACCCCGAAAAAGTTGATTGAAACAAACATACCAACTGGGGGCGCAAACTATCTCAGATGCTCACACAACAACCACTACTGAGCAGCCCATTCCCGAGGGGACACTGGAAAATTTAACAGGCAGACCCTTACTTTAACTAGAAATGTAGCTACTAAGGAGAGAAGTGTCTTTGCAGCTTCCTTGGAGGTTATGTTAGGTTTGACATGTTGCATTCGAGCAAAAGGATGACTCTCATTGTGCTTTTGGTGTAGCCACGATTACAGAGCCTTGTAGGAACATAGAATATTTAATCCTCACAGAGACAAGGTAAAGACGGAAATGCCTGATCTGGGTAAGGCACAGCAATCAGAGCGGTAAGACTAGGCTGAAGACCACAAGCTATGGACTCCAATCGGGTGCTCCCTCGGGACTCAAACCAAGATATGGGTGCCCAAAGCGGTAAAAGTTTGTGTTCCTTCGTTGCTTCTGCCTGTTTTAGCTGATTATGTGCAAAGTTGTACACACTTGGGCAAGGAGGGTTCCAAATTCACTCCCTTGCCTGGTGGTCCTTTTTACTTTTCTCTAACTTGTTTTCTCTACATTGGTACAAATACCGTCTAATTATAGTAGTTGAACTGAGTCAATGAATCCTCCCAACGACTGACACTACTGCCACAACACTGGTAGAAAAGTGGGAAATATCTGCATACGTAAACTAATAGTCTTTAATGTTTATAGTCACAGGCACACTAAGTCTAAGAAGGGGGACCGCCGAAAATCGGACCCTATGTGGGAATGCCAGGATCTTGTTTGAATAATCACCCGCACAGCAGTCAAAATTCAAGGAAGACTCGAGTGGGCGCAAAGACATTGATGCAAGAGAGCACTGCCTCAGTGGGAACCCAGCTCCCGGTGGGACTTGTGGAGTTGCTTGGGCTCGTCGCTCAGATCTTTGGCCAGTGCCCTTCGACAAGTGCTCATTGTCCTTGTTTTCTGTGTTCTTCGTGCGATCGTTGTTAGTTTCATTAAGCGATGTTGTGCGTGCTTTGTCTCACTTCTCGTCTCCATCTCATAATTAGCCCAACTGGTCACGGTTCCCCTTCACTGGAATAGGCCCTGAGCCCCAGATCCCAGCCCTAACATCGCTGACACATCAGATTCGTGGGACTACCTGTCTGATTTAGAACCTCCACGTCTAGACAGGTCCCTTGGCTCTCGCTAGTTTCACGCTTTTGCTGAAGATCCTGACCTGCTTTTTAGATGGTGAAAAGAAAATGGACGATTGTGGAAGCCATTTTCTTGGATGTTATTTCCGTCCTGTTTCAGAAACCATTTGGCTTAAGTGCCCCTCACGTCAGCAGAAGAAAATCCTTGGTATATGAGTTGTGCCTGTCTCAAAACCCCCGCACGTTGCTCTCATTATGATGCAACGCCAGTTTATAGTTTATCTGTTCAAGACGCCATTGTTTGCCTGCTCCTTGTTTCCTCACTCTGATGTATTGCTAGAACATATAGCTTAGTTGCTGAAACATACTTAGCTCTGTCATTTCGTTTACGATATATTGCTAATATATGTTTCTGCTCTACTTAAGACTTCTGTCCTACATTTGTTGCAAGTCCCTGCAACAAACATGACGTGATAAAGTTCACTACAGTCCACTTGTGGAATGTGTCATATCAATTACGGCTGACTCTGAGAGATGTCATCTGACTCAGTACCAAACTGATATCATGTAATTAACCGTCAGCCTATGTCTGAGCTCATGCCTGGTTTTCTATATAATCCTGCAACTTTCTGTTGTACTTCGGAGTTCTGCTGAGCCGGACTTTGGACAGTGCTCTCCCCATTTCGTAATAAACTTTTAATGCTCAAGGGCTGTCTCAGAAGGTTTTGTTCAACAAGTACATAATTCAAATCACATTTTCTTACTGTGCGTACTGGCGAATCGATTTGATCAAACTGTGACGTGCCCGACCAAATGGAAAATGCCGAAGTTGTGACCACATTTTCCCTTTCTTGAAACGCTTAACATCTGTCTTCGAAGTGACAGGTGGCTTACGTCATCAACAGAGTGAAACTTCATGACATGTCTTGGAATTAAGATTAAAAAATTCCAAATTCCAATCCATAATTGAGAATTTCATTGGCTCACCAAAGGTTATACCGGTCTAATTTGTTGCAGTCAATGCGTTCAGTCCATCAGTGATCACTCTTCCGTGTCTTTGATAAATCGCACTATTTTGATGCGAAACTGTCCTCAGTGTCTTCTTCTTTGATTCTGCATCTGCTTAGCATGTACTTGTGTTGCGGCTGTCTATGTGTGGACATTTGCTACGATGATGACTAATGCTGCATTTGCATTTGCTGAATGTGTCGGTCTCTGCTTTTCTAAGTGGTTCTGTGTGTATGAGCTGAAAATATATTGTTGGAAAAGCTTAGCAGGTCAGGCAGCATCCAAGGAGCAGGGGAATCGACGGTTCGGCCATAAGCCCTTCTTCAGAACTCTTTGTGTATGTTTTGTTGCATATTTATATCTGAATTTATAGATGGGTCACTGTTTGTACGTCTGCGCTATTGTAACCTTGCTTGTGAGAGTACGTATGTGTTTTACATTTGTAGATGTTGCATTCTTCGCATGTCTTTGTGCTCAGTGTGTGACTGTGTGATATTCTCTCTGTATTTATATTTGTCGGTGAGTGTGCCAATTATTGCATGGAGAAAAAGTTGATACATACGTCTGTCCTTATCTTCATTTCCACCTATTCATATCCATGTATGTTTGTTCACACACGCCTGTGTCTATACTTGAAAGTCCGCATTTATTAATTTGCCAATATTGTGTTTCATTTTTTTCATTTTTTTTTCTGTGTGAGAGAACTTGTTTCTACCAATTTCATTGGTATCATAATCGCGATGGGTTGGCCAGGACTCCTTCCCTCTGTTTTTCTCTGCTTCTGCACGTCTATTTGTTTTTGCACATGTATCTTTATATCTGTGTCGATGTGCACAATGACATCTGCGTCCTTTTGGATGTTTTCTTACCTATGTGCGTTTTGTTCCGTACATGTATGTATATCACTGTAAGACTGTGAGGCTTTGTAGTGTTTGTAGTCAGTGCTGGATTGACTGTGTGATTGTCTGCTGGTGCCTGATTATCTGCAGGTCACTATCGATGCTTATGTGTGGAATGAAAAGAATATGTGCATTTATCTGTACGCTAAGATGCACGAAAGCACGCATGCTAAAATGTCTGCATTTTAGCGCATTTTTCCTTGTGTTTGTGGGTTCCAATGAGAGAGAAGTAGACACCCGAAATAAGTGACCCTTTCTCCCTCTGTATTTGCAACACCGTCAAATTACAACATTTTGCTATCCTCAAATGTATGGCAAAGTATCCGAACTGGACTTTAAAATCTCCAACCTCAGTCTCTGCAAATACTCCATTCAAGGCAATTGTGTAAACTGTAAGCAAAATACTTCGAAAATTAAGTCAAAACAAACAGCAAATTCAGCTGCGCAAAGCTCAAAACAATGTCAATGTAATGAACCAAAAAGGCTTTATTTTCAGCATAATAAGTGCAAGACTGGAGGATACACAATCACAGTG